>NC_090440.1:1659353974-1659586474 GCF_031143425.1 Pleurodeles waltl
GTAAAAGAACCTGGTCAGAGCCCCACAAGTCACCCCATCTTGGATTCCCCTAGGTCTCTAGTTTTAAAAAATGCAAAGGTTTGGTAGGTTTCCCTAGGTGCCTGCTGAGCTAGAGGCCAAAATCTACAGGTAGGCACTTTGCAAAAAACACCTCTGTTTTCTTTCAAAAGATGTGATATGTCCACGTTGTGTTTTGGGGCGTTTCCTGTCACGGGCGCTAGGCCTACCCCCAGAAGTGAGGTATCATTTTTATCGGGAGACTTGGGGGAACGCTGGGTGGAAGGAAATTTGTGGCTCCTCTCAGATTCCAGAACTTTCGGTCACCGAAATGTGAGGAAAATGTGTTTTTTTAGCCACAATTTGAGGTTTGCAAAGGATTCTGGGTCACAGAACCTAGTCAGAGCCCCACAAGTCACCCCATCTTGGATTCCCCCAGGTCTCTAGTTTTCAAAAATGCACAGGTTTGGTACGTTTCCCTAGGTGCCGGCTGAGCTAGAGGCCAAAATCTACATGTAGGCACTTTGCAAAAAACACCTCTGTTTTCTTTAAAAAAATGTGATGTGTCCACGTTGTGTTTTGGGGCGTTTCCTGTCACGGGCGCTAGGCCTACCCCCAGAAGTGAGGTATCATTTTTATCGGGAGACTTGGGGGAACGCTGGGTGGAAGGAAATTTGTGGCTCCACTCAGATTCCAGAACTTTCTGTCACCGAAATGTGAGGAAAATGTGTTTTTTTAGCCAAATTTTGAGGTTTGCAAAGGATTCTGGGTAACATAACCTGGTCAGAGCCCCACAAGTCACCCCATCTTGGATTCCCCTAGGTCTCTAGTTTTCAAAAATGCACAGGTTTGGTACGTTTCCGTAGGTGCCGGCTGAGCTAGAGGCCAAAATCTACATGTAGGCACTTTGCAAAAAACACCTCTGTTTTCTTTAAAAAAATGTGATGTGTCCACGTTGTGTTTTGGGGCGTTTCCTGTCACGGGCGCCAGTCCTACCCACACAAGTGAGGTATCAATTTTATCGGGAGACTTGGGGGAATGCTGGGTGGAAGGAAATTTGTGGCTCCTCTCAGATTCCAGAACTTTCTGTCACCGAAATGTGAGGAAACTTGTTTTTTTAGCCAAATTTTGAGGTTTGCAAAGGATTCTGGGTAAAAGAACCTGGTCAGAGCCCCACAAGTCACCCCATCTTGGATTCCCCTAGGTCTCTAGTATTAAAAAATGCACAGGTTTGGTAGGTTTCCCTAGGTGCCGGCTGAGCTAGAGGCCAAAATCTACAGGTAGGCACTTTGCAAAAAACACCTCTGTTTTCTTTAAAAAAATGTGATGTGTCCAGGTTGTGTTTTGGGGCGTTTCCTGTCACGGGCGCTAGGCCTACCCAAACAAGTAAGGTATCATTTTTATCGGGAGACTTGAGGGAACGCTGGGTGGAAGGAAATTTGTGGCTCCTCTCAGATTCCAGAACTTTCTGTCACCGAAATGTGAGGAAAACTTGTTTTTTTAGCCAAATGTTGAGGTTTGCAAAGGATTCTGGGTCACAGAACCTGGTCAGAGCCCCAGAAGTCACCCCATCTTGGATTCCCCTAGGTCTCTAGTTTTCAAAAATGCACATGTTTGATACGTTTCCATAGGTGCCGGCTGAGCTAGAGGCCAAATTCTACAGGTAGGCACTTTGCAAAAAACACCTCTGTTTTCTTTAAAAAAATGTGATGTGTCCACGTTGTGTTTTGGGGCGTTTCCTGTCACGGGCGCTAGGCCTACCCACACAAGTGAGGTATCATTTTTATCGGGAGACTTGGGGGAACGCTGGGTGTAAGGAAATTTGTGGCTCCTCTCAGATTCCAGAACTTTCGGTCACCGAAATGTGAGGAAAATGTGTTTTTTTAGCCACATTTTGAGGTTTGCAAAGGATTCTGGGTCATAGAACCTGGTCAGAGCCCCACAAGTCACCCCATCTTGGATTCCCCTAGGTCTCTAGTTTTCAAAAATGCACAGGTTTGGTACGTTTCCCTAGGTGCCGGCTGAGCTAGAGGCCAAAATCTACAGGTAGGCACTTTGCAAAAAACACCTCTGTTTTCTTTAAAAAAATGTGATGTGTCCACGTTGTGTTTTGGGGCGTTTCCTGTCACGGGCGCTAGGCCTACCCACACAAGTGAGGTATCATTTTTATCGGGAGACTTGGGGGAACGCTGGGTGGAAGGAAACTTGTGGCTCCTCTCAGATTCCAGAACTTTCGGTCACCGAAATGTGAGGAAAATGTGTTTTTTTAGCCACATTTTGAGGTTTGCAAAGGATTCTGGGTCATAGAACCTGGTCAGAGCCCCACAAGTCACCCCATCTTGGATTCCCCTAGGTCTCTAGTTTTCAAAAATGCACAGGTTTGGTAGGTTTCCCTAGGTGCCGGCTGAGCTAGAGGCCAAAATCTACATGTAGGCACTTTGCAAAAAACACCTCTGTTTTCTTTAAAAAAATGTGATGTGTCCACGTTGTGTTTTGGGGCGTTTCCTGTCACGGGCGCTAGGCCTACCCACACAAGTGAGGTATCATTTTTATCGGGAGACTTGGGGGAATGCTGGGTGGAAGGAAATTTGTGGCTCCTCTCAGATTCCAGAACTTTTTGTCACCGAAATGTGAGGAAACTTGTTTTTTTAGCCAAATTTTGAGGATTTCAAAGGATTCTGGGTAAAAGAACCTGGTCAGAGCCCCACAAGTCACCCCATCTTGGATTCCCCTAGGTCTCTAGTTTTAAAAAATGCAAAGGTTTGGTAGGTTTCCCTAGGTGCCTGCTGAGCTAGAGGCCAAAATCTACAGGTAGGCACTTTGCAAAAAACACCTCTGTTTTCTTTCAAAAGATGTGATATGTCCACGTTGTGTTTTGGGGCGTTTCCTGTCACGGGCGCTAGGCCTACCCCCAGAAGTGAGGTATCATTTTTATCGTGAGACTTGGGGGAACGCTGGGTGGAAGGAAATTTGTGGCTCCTCTCAGATTCCAGAACTTTCGGTCACCGAAATGTGAGGAAAATGTGTTTTTTTAGCCACATTTTGAGGTTTGCAAAGGATTCTGGGTCACAGAACCTAGTCAGAGCCCCACAAGTCACCCCATCTTGGATTCCCCCAGGTCTCTAGTTTTCAAAAATGCACAGGTTTGGTACGTTTCCCTAGGTGCCGGCTGAGCTAGAGGCCAAAATCTACATGTAGGCACTTTGCAAAAAACACCTCTGTTTTCTTTAAAAAAATGTGATGTGTCCACGTTGTGTTTTGGGGCGTTTCCTGTCACGGGCGCTAGGCCTACCCACACAAGTGAGGAATCATTTTTATCGGGAGACTTGGGGGAACGCTGGGTGGAAGGAAATTTGTGGCTCCTCTCAGATTCCAGAACTTTCTGTCACCGAAATGTGAGGAAAACTTGTTTTTTTAGCCAAATTTTGAGGTTTGCAAAGGATTCTGGGTAACAGGACCTGGGCAGAGCCCCACAAGTCACCCCATCTTCGATTCCCCTAGGTCTCTAGTTTTCAAAAATGCACAGGTTTGGTACGTTTTCCTATGTGCCGGCTGAGCTAGAGGCCAAAATCTACAGGTAGGCACTTTGCAAAAAACACCTCTGTTTTCTTTCAAAAAATGTGATATGTCCACGTTGTGTTTTGGGGCGTTTCCTGTCACAGGCGCTAGGCCTACCCCCAGAAGTGAAGTATCATTTTTTTCGGGAGACTTGGGGGAACGCTGGGTGGAAGGAAATTTGTGGCTCCTCTCAGATTCCAGAACTTTCGGTCACCGAAATGTGAGGAATATGTGTTTTTTTAGCCACATTTTGAGGTTTGCAAAGGATTCTGGGTCACAGAACCTGGTCAGAGCCCCACAAGTCACCCCATCTTGGATTCCCCTTGGTCTCTAGTTTTCAAAAATGCACAGGTTTGGTACGTTTCCCTATGTGCCGGCTGAGCTAGAGGCCAAAATCTACATGTAGGCACTTTGCAAAAAACACCTCTGTTTTCTTTCAAAAAATTTGATATGTCCACGTTGTGTTTTGGGGCGTTTCCTGTCACGGGCGCTAGGACTACCCCCAGAAGGGAGGTATCATTTTTATCGGGAGACTTGGGGGAACGCTGGGTGGAAGGAAATTTGTGGCTCCTCTCAGATTCCAGAACTTTCTGTCACCGAAATGTGAGGAAACTTGTTTTTTTAGCCAAATTTTGAGGTTTGCAAAGGATTCTGGGTAAAAGAACATGGTCAGAGCCCCACAAGTCACCCCATCTTGGATTCCCCTAGGTCTCTAGTATGAAAAAATGCACAGGTTTGGTGGGTTTCCCTAGGTGCCGGCTGAGCTAGAGGCCAAAATCTACAGGTAGGCACTTTGCAAAAAACACCTCTGTTTTCTTTAAAAGAATGTGATGTGTCCAGGTTGTGTTTTGGGGCGTTTCCTGTCACGGGCGCTAGGCCTACCCAAACAAGTAAGGTATCATTTTTATCGGGAGACTTGAGGGAACGCTGGGTGGAAGGAAATTTGTGGCTCCTCTCAGATTCCAGAACTTTCTGTCACCGAAATGTGAGGAAAACTTGTTTTTTTAGCCAAATGTTGAGGTTTGCAAAGGATTCTGGGTCACAGAACCTGGTCAGAGCCCCACAAGTCACCCCATCTTGGATTCCCCTAGGTCTCTAGTTTTCAAAAATGCACATGTTTGATACGTTTCCATAGGTGCCGGCTGAGCTAGAGGCCAAATTCTACAGGTAGGCACTTTGCGAAAAACACCTCTGTTTTCTTTAAAAAAATGTGATGTGTCCACGTTGTGTTTTGGGGCGTTTCCTGTCACGGGCGCTAGGCCTACCCACACAAGTGAGGTATCATTTTTATCGGGAGACTTGGGGGAACGCTGGGTGGAAGGAAATTTGTGGCTCCTCTCAGATTCCAGAACTTTCGGTCACCGAAATGTGAGGAAAATGTGTTTTTTTAGCCACATTTTGAGGTTTGCAAAGGATTCTGGGTCATAGAACCTGGTCAGAGCCCCACAAGTCACCCCATCTTGGATTCCCCTAGGTCTCTAGTTTTCAAAAATGCACAGGTTTGGTACGTTTCCTTAGGTGCCGGCTGAGCTAGAGGCCAAAATCTACAGGTAGGCACTTTGCAAAAAACACCTCTGTTTTCTTTCAAAAGATGTGATATGTCCACGTTGTGTTTTGGGGCGTTTCCTGTCACGGGCGCTAGGCCTACCCCCAGAAGTGAGGTATCATTTTTATCGGGAGACTTGGGGGAACGCTGGGTGGAAGGAAATTTGTGGCTCCTCTCAGATTCCAGAACTTTCGGTCACCGAAATGTTATGAAAATGTGTTTTTTTAGCCACATTTTGAGGTTTGCAAAGGATTCTGGGTCACAGAACCTAGTCAGAGCCCCACAAGTCACCCCATCTTGGATTCCCCCAGGTCTCTAGTTTTAAAAAATGCACAGGTTTGGTACGTTTCCCTAGGTGCCGGCTGAGCTAGAGGCCAAAATCTACATGTAGGCACTTTGCAAAAAACACCTCTGTTTTCTTTAAAAAAATGTGATGTGTCCACGTTGTGTATTGGGGCGTTTCCTGTCACGGGCGCTAGGCCTACCCACACAAGTGAGGTATCATTTTTATCGGGAGACTTGGGGGAACGCTGGGTGGAAGGAAATTTGTGGCTCCTCTCAGATTCCAGAACTTTCTGTCACCGAAATGTGAGGAAAACTTGTTTTTTTAGCCAAATTTTGAGGTTTGCAAAGGATTCTGGGTAACAGGACCTGGGCAGAGCCCCACAAGTCACCCCATCTTCGATTCCCCTAGGTCTCTAGTTTTCAAAAATGCACAGGTTTGGTACGTTTTCCTATGTGCCGGCTGAGCTAGAGGCCAAAATCTACAGGTAGGCACTTTGCAAAAAACACCTCTGTTTTCTTTAAAAAAATGTGATATGTCCACGTTTTGTTTTGGGGCGTTTCCTGTCACAGGCGCTAGGCCTACCCCCAGAAGTGAGGTATCATTTTTTTCGGGAGACTTGGGGGAACGCTGGGTGGAAGGAAATTTGTGGCTCCTCTCAGATTCCAGAACTTTCGGTCACCGAAATGTGAGGAATATGTGTTTTTTTAGCCACATTTTGAGGTTTGCAAAGGATTCTGGGTCACAGAACCTGGTCAGAGCCCCACAAGTCACCCCATCTTGGATTCCCCTTGGTCTCTAGTTTTCAAAAATGCACAGGTTTGGTACGTTTCCCTATGTGCCGGCTGAGCTAGAGGCCAAAATCTACATGTAGGCACTTTGCAAAAAACACCTCTGTTTTCTTTAAAAAAATTTGATATGTCCACGTTGTGTTTTGGGGCGTTTCCTGTCACGGGCGCTAGGACTACCCCCAGAAGGGAGGTACCATTTTTATCGGGAGACTTGGGGGAACGCTGGGTGGAAGGAAATTTGTGGCTCCTCTCAGATTCCAGAACTTTCGGTCACCGAAATGTGAGGAAAATGTGTCTTTTTAGCCACATTTTGATATTTGCAAAGGATTCTGGGTCACAGAACCTGGTCAGAGCCCCACAAGTCACCCCATCTTGGATTCCCCTAGGTCTCTAGTTTTCAAAAATGCACAGGTTTGGTAGGTTTTCCTAGGTGCCTGCTGAGCTAGAGGCCAAAATCTACAGGTAGGCACTTTGCAAAAAACACCTCTGTTTTCTTTAAAAAAATGTGATGTGTCCACGTTGTGTTTTGGGGCGTTTCCTGTCACGGGCTCTAGGCCTACCCACAGAAGTGAGGTATCATTTTTATCGGGAGACTTGGGGGAACGCTGGGTGGAAGGAAATTTGTGGCTCCTCTCAGATTCCAGAACTTTCGGTCACCGAAATGTGAGGAAAATGTGTTTTTTTAGCCACATTTTGAGGTTTGCAAAGGATTCTGGGTCACAGAACCTGGTCAGAGCCCCACAAGTCACCCCATCTTGGATTCCCCTAGGTCTCTAGTTTTCAAAAATGCACAGGTTTGGTACGTTTCCCTAGGTGCCGGCTGAGCTAGAGGCCAAAATCTACATGTAGGCACTTTGCAAAAAACACCTCTGTTTTCTTTAAAAAAATGTGATGTGTCCACGTTGTGTTTTGGGGCGTTTCCTGTCACGGGCGCTAGGCCTACCCACACAAGTGAGGTATCATTTTTATCGGGAGACTTGGGGGAATGCTGGGTGGAAGGAAATTTGTGGCTCCTCTCAGATTCCAGAACTTTCTGTCACCGAAATGTGAGGAAACTTGTTTTTTTAGCCACATTTTGAGGTTTGCAAAGGATTCTGGGTAAAAGAACCTGGTCAGAGTCCCACAAGTCACCCCATCTTGGATTCCCCTAGGTCTCTAGTATTAAAAAATGCACAGGTTTGGTAGGTTTCCCTAGGTGCCGGCTGAGCTAGAGGCCAAAATCTACAGGTAGGCACTTTGCAAAAAACACCTCTGTTTTCTTTAAAAAAATGTGATGTGTCCACGTTGTGTTTTGGGGCGTTTCCTGTCACGGGCGCTAGGCCTACCCACACAAGTGAGGTATCATTTTTATCGGGAGACTTGGGGGAACGCTGGGTGGAAGGAAATTTGTGGCTCCTCTCAGATTCCAGAACTTTCGGTCACCGAAATGTGAGGAAAATGTGTTTTTTTGGCCACATTTTGAGGTTTGCAAAGGATTCTGGGTCACAGAACCTGGTCAGAGCCCCACAAGTCACCCCATCTTGGATTCCCCTAGGTCTCTAGTTTTCAAAAATGCACAGGTTTGGTACGTTTCCCTTGGTGCCGGCTGAGCTAGAGGCCAAAATCTACATGTAGGCACTTTGCAAAAAACACCTATGTTTTCTTTAAAAAAATGTGATGTGTCCACGTTGTGTTTTGGGGCGTTTCCTGTCACGGGCGCTAGGCCTACCCACACAAGTGAGGTATCATTTTTATCGGGAGACTTGGGGGAATGCTGGGTGGAAGGAAATTTGTGGCTCCTCTCAGATTCCAGAACTTTCTGTCACCGAAATGTGAGGAAACTTGTTTTTTTAGCCAAATTTTGAGGTTTGCAAAGGATTCTGGGTAAAAGAACCTGGTCAGAGCCCCACAAGTCACCCCATCTTGGATTCCCCTAGGTCTCTAGTATTAAAAAATGCACAGGTTTGGTAGGTTTCCCTAGGTGCCGGCTGAGCTAGAGGCCAAAATCTACAGGTAGGCACTTTGCAAAAAACACCTCTGTTTTCTTTTATAAAATGTGATGTGTCCAGGTTGTGTTTTGGGGCGTTTCCTGTCACGGGCGCTAGGCCTACCCAAACAAGTAAGGTATCATTTTTATCGGGAGACTTGAGGGAACGCTGGGTGGAAGGAAATTTGTGGCTCCTCTCAGATTCCAGAACTTTCTGTCACCGAAATGTGAGGAAAACTTGTTTTTTTAGCCAAATGTTGAGGTTTGCAAAGGATTCTGGGTCACAGAACCTGGTCAGAGCCCCACAAGTCACCCCATCTTGGATTCCCCTAGGTCTCTAGTTTTCAAAAATGCACATGTTTGATACGTTTCCATAGGTGCCGGCTGAGCTAGAGGCCAAATTCTACAGGTAGGCACTTTGCAAAAAACACATCTGTTTTCTTTAAAAAAATGTGATGTGTCCACGTTGTGTTTTGGGGCGTTTCCTGTCACGGGCGCTAGGCCTACCCACACAAGTGAGGTATCATTTTTATCGGGAGACTTGGGGGAACGCTGGGTGGAAGGAAATTTGTGGCTCCTCTCAGATTCCAGAACTTTCGGTCACCGAAATGTGAGGAAAATGTGTTTTTTTAGCCACATTTTGAGGTTTGCAAAGGATTCTGGGTCATAGAACCTGGTCAGAGCCCCACAAGTCACCCCATCTTGGATTCCCCTAGGTCTCTAGTTTTCAAAAATGCACAGGTTTGGTACGTTTCCCTAGGTGCCGGCTGAGCTAGAGGCCAAAATCTACAGGTAGGCACTTTGCAAAAAACACCTCTGTTTTCTTTGAAAAAATGTGATGTGTCCACGTTGTGTTTTGGGGCGTTTCCTGTCACGGGCGCTAGGCCTACCCACACAAGTGAGGTATCATTTTTATCGGGAGACTTGGGGGAACGCTGGGTGGAAGGAAATTTGTGGCTCCTCTCAGATTCCAGAACTTTCGGTCACCGAAATGTGAGGAAAATGTGTTTTTTTAGCCACATTTTGAGGTTTGCAAAGGATTCTGGGTCATAGAACCTGGTCAGAGCCCCACAAGTCACCCCATCTTGGATTCCCCTAGGTCTCTAGTTTTAAAAAATGCACAGGTTTGGGACGTTTCCCTAGGTGCCGGCTGAGCTAGAGGCCAAAATCTACATGTAGGCACTTTGCAAAAAACACCTTTGTTTTCTTTAAAAAAATGTGATGTGTCCACGTTGTGTTTTGGGGCGTTTCCTGTCACGGGCGCTAGGCCTACCCACACAAGTGAGGTATCATTTTTATCGGGAGACTTGGGGGAATGCTGGGTGGAAGGAAATTTGTGGCTCCTCTCAGATTCCAGAACTTTTTGTCACCGAAATGTGAGGAAACTTATTTTTTTAGCCAAATTTTGAGGATTTCAAAGGATTCTGGGTAAAAGAACCTGGTCAGAGCCCCACAAGTCACCCGATCTTGGATTCCCCTAGGTCTCTAGTTTTAAAAAATGCAAAGGTTTGGTAGGTTTCCCTAGGTGCCTGCTGAGCTAGAGGCCAAAATCTACAGGTAGGCACTTTGCAAAAAACACCTCTGTTTTCTTTCAAAAGATGTGATATGTCCACGTTGTGTTTTGGGGCGTTTCCTGTCACAGGCGCTAGGCCTACCCCCAGAAGTGAGGTATCATTTTTATCGGGAGACTTGGGGGAACGCTGGGTGGAAGGAAATTTGTGGCTCCTCTCAGATTCCAGAACTTTCGGTCACCGAAATGTGAGGAAAATGTGTTTTTTTAGCCACATTTTGAGGTTTGCAAAGGATTCTGGGTAACAGGACCTGGGCAGAGCCCCACAAGTCACCCCATCTTGGATTCCCCTTGGTCTCTAGTTTTAAAAAATGCACAGGTTTGGTACGTTTCCCTATGTGCCGGCTGAGCTAGAGGCCAAAATCTACATGTAGGCACTTTGCAAAAAACACCTCTGTTTTCTTTAAAAAAATTTGATATGTCCACGTTGTGTTTTGGGGCGTTTCCTGTCACGGGCGCTAGTACTACCCACAGAAGTGAGGTATCATTTTTATCGGGAGACTTGGGGGAACGCTGGGTGGAAGGAAATTTGTGGCTCCTCTCAGATTCCAGAACTTTCGGTCACCGAAATGTGAGGAAAATGTGTTTTTTTAGCCACATTTTGATATTTGCAAAGGATTCTGGGTCACAGAACCTGGTCAGAGCCCCACAAGTCACACCATCTTGGATTCCCCTAGGTCTCTAGTTTTCAAAAATGCACAGGTTTGGTACGTTTCCCTAGGTGCCGGCTGAGCTAGAGGCCAAAATCTACATGTAGGCACTTTGCAAAAAACACCTCTGTTTTCTTTAAAAAAATGTGATGTGTCCACGTTGTGTTTTGGGGCGTTTCCTGTCACGGGCGCTAGGCCTACCCACACAAGTGAGGTATCATTTTTATCGGGAGACTTGGGGGAATGCTGGGTGGAAGGAAATTTGTGGCTCCTCTCAGATTCCAGAACTTTCTGTCACCGAAATGTGAGGAAACTTGTTTTTTTAGCCAAATTTTGAGGGTTGCAAAGGATTCTGGGTAAAAGAACCTGGTCAGAGCCCCACAAGTCACCCCATCTTGGATTCCCCTAGGTCTCTAGTATTAAAAAATGCACAGGTTTGGTAGGTTTCCCTAGGTGCCGGCTGAGCTAGAGGCCAAAATCTACAGGTAGGCACTTTGCAAAAAACACCTCTGTTTTCTTTAAAAAAATGTGATGTGTCCACGTTGTGTTTTGGGGCGTTTCCTGTCACGGGCGCTAGGCCTACCCACACAAGTGAGATATCATTTTTATCGGGAGACTTGGGGGAACGCTGGGTGGAAGGAAATTTGTGGCTCCTCTCAGATTCCAGAACTTTCGGTCACCGAAATGTGAGGAAAATGAGTTTTTTTGGCCACATTTTGAGGTTTGCAAAGGATTCTGGGTCACAGAACCTGGTCAGAGCCCCACAAGTCACCGCATCTTGGATTCCCCTAGGTCTCTAGTTTTCAAAAATGCACAGGTTTGGTACGTTTCCCTAGGTGCCGGCTGAGCTAGAGGCCAAAATCTACATGTAGGCACTTTGCAAAAAACACCTCTGTTTTCTTTAAAAAAATGTGATGTGTCCACGTTGTGTTTTGGGGCGTTTCCTGTCACGGGCGCTAGGCCTACCCACACAAGTGAGGTATCATTTTTATCGGGAGACTTGGGGGAATGCTGGGTGGAAGGAAATTTGTGGCTCCTCTCAGATTCCAGAACTTTCTGTCACCGAAATGTGAGGAAACTTGTTTTTTTAGCCAAATTTTGAGGGTTGCAAAGGATTCTGGGTAAAAGAACCTGGTCAGAGCCCCACAAGTCACCCCATCTTGGATTCCCCTAGGTCTCTAGTATTAAAAAATGCACAGGTTTGGTAGGTTTCCCTAGGTGCCGGCTGAGCTAGAGGCCAAAATCTACAGGTAGGCACTTTGCAAAAAACACCTCTGTTTTCTTTAAAAAAATGTGATGTGTCCACGTTGTGTTTTGGGGCGTTTCCTGTCACGGGCGCTAGGCCTACCCACACAAGTGAGGTATCATTTTTATCGGGAGACTTGGGGGAACGCTGGGTGGAAGGAAATTTGTGGCTCCTCTCAGATTCCAGAACTTTCGGTCACCGAAATGTGAGGAAAATGTGTTTTTTTGGCCACATTTTGAGGTTTGCAAAGGATTCTGGGTCACAGAACCTGGTCAGAGCCCCACAAGTCACCCCATCTTGGATTCCCCTAGGTCTCTAGTTTTCAAAAATGCACAGGTTTGGTACGTTTCCCTAGGTGCCGGCTGAGCTAGAGGCCAAAATCTACATGTAGGCACTTTGCAAAAAACACCTCTGTTTTCTTTAAAAAAATGTGATGTGTCCACGTTGTGTTTTGGGGCGTTTCCTGTCACGGGCGCTAGGCCTACCCACACAAGTGAGGTATCATTTTTATCGGGAGACTTGGGGGAATGCTGGGTGGAAGGAAATTTGTGGCTCCTCTCAGATTCCAGATCTTTCTGTCACCGAAATGTGAGGAAACTTGTTTTTTTAGCCAAATTTTGAGGTTTGCAAAGGATTCTGGGTAAAAGAACCTGGTCAGAGCCACAAGTCACCCCATCTTGGATTCCCCTAGGTCTCTAGTATTAAAATATGCACAGGTTTGGTAGGTTTCCCTAGGTGCCGGCTGAGCTAGAGGCCAAAATCTACAGGTAGGCACTTTGCAAAAAACACCTCTGTTTTCTTTAAAAAAATGTGATGTGTCCAGGTTGTGTTTTGGGGCGTTTCCTGTCACGGGCGCTAGGCCTACCCAAACAAGTAAGGTATCATTTTTATCGGGAGACTTGAGGGAACGCTGGGTGGAAGGAAATTTGTGGCTCCTCTCAGATTCCAGAACTTTCGGTCACCGAAATGTGAGGAAAATTTGGTTTTTTAGCCACATTTTGAGGTTTGCAAAGGATTCTGGGTCATAGAACCTGGTCAGAGCCCCACAAGTCACCCCATCTTGGATTCCCCTAGGTCTCTAGTTTTCAAAAATGCACAGGTTTGGTACGTTTCCCTAGGTGCCGGCTGAGCTAGAGGCCAAAATCTACAGGTAGGCACTTTGCAAAAAACACCTCTGTTTTCTTTAAAAAAATGTGATGTGTCCACGTTGTGTTTTGGGGCGTTTCCTGTCACGGGCGCTAGGCCTACCCACACAAGTGAGGTATCATTTTTATCGGGAGACTTGGGGGAACGCTGGGTGGAAGGAAATTTGTGGCTCCTCTCAGATTCCAGAACTTTCGGTCACCGAAATGTTAGGAAAATGTGTTTTTTTAGCCACATTTTGAGGTTTGCAAAGGATTCTGGGTCATAGAACCTGGTCAGAGCCCCACAAGTCACCCCATCTTGGATTCCCCTAGGTCTCTAGTTTTCAAAAATGCACAGATTTGGAACGTTTCCCTAGGTGCCGGCTGAGCTAGAGGCCAAAATCTACATGTAGGCACTTTGCAAAAAACACCTCTGTTTTCTTTAAAAAAATGTGATGTGTCCACGTTGTGTTTTGGGGCGTTTCCTGTCACGGGCGCTAGGCCTACCCACACAAGTGAGGTATCATTTTTATCGGGAGACTTGGGGGAATGCTGGGTGGAAGGAAATTTGTGGCTCCTCTCAGATTCCGGAACTTTTTGACACCGAAATGTGAGGAAACTTGGTTTTTTAGCCAAATTTTGAGGATTTCAAAGGATTCTGGGTAAAAGAACCTGGTCAGAGCCCCACAAGTCACCCCATCTTGGATTCCCCTAGGTCTCTAGTTTTAAAAAATGCAAAGGTTTGGTAGGTTTCCCTAGGTGCCTGCTGAGCTAGAGGCCAAAATCTACAGGTAGGCACTTTGCAAAAAACACCTCTGTTTTCTTTCAAAAGATGTGATATGTTCACGTTGTGTTTTGGGGCGTTTCCTGTCACGGGCGCTAGGCCTACCCCCAGAAGTGAGGTATCATTTTTATCGGGAGACTTGGGGGAACGCTGGGTGGAAGGAAATTTGTGGCTCCTCTCAGATTCCAGAACTTTCGGTCACCGAAATGTGAGGAAAATGTGTTTTTTTAGCCACATTTTGAGGTTTGCAAAGGATTCTGGGTCACAGAACCTAGTCAGAGCCCCACAAGTCACCCCATCTTGGATTCCCCCAGGTCTCTAGTTTTCAAAAATGCACAGGTTTGGTACGTTTCCCTAGGTGCCGGCTGAGCTAGAGGCCAAAATCTACATGTAGGCACTTTGCAAAAAACACCTCTGTTTTCTTTAAAAAAATGTGATGTGTCCACGTTGTGTTTTGGGGCGTTTCCTGTCAAGGGCGCTAGGCCTACCCACACAAGTGAGGTATCATTTTTATCGGGAGACTTGGGGGAACGCTGGGTGGATGGAAATTTGTGGCTCCTCTCAGATTCCAGAACTTTCTGTCACCGAAATGTGAGGAAAACTTGTTTTTTTAGCCAAATTTAGAGGTTTGCAAAGGATTCTGGGTAACAGGACCTGGGCAGAGCCCCACAAGTCACCCCATCTTCGATTCCCCTAGGTCTCTAGTTTTCAAAAATGCACAGGTTTGGTACGTTTTCCTATGTGCCGGCTGAGCTAGAGGCCAAAATCTACAGGTAGGCACTTTGCAAAAAACACCTCTGTTTTCTTTCAAAAAATGTGATATGTCCACGTTGTGTTTTGGGGCGTTTCCTGTCACAGGCGCTAGGCCTACCCCCAGAAGTGAGGTATCATTTTTTTCGGGAGACTTGGGGGAACGCTGGGTGGAAGGAAATTTGTGGCTCCTCTCAGATTCCAGAACTTTCGGTCACCGAAATGTGAGGAATATGTGTTTTTTTAGCCACATTTTGAGGTTTGCAAAGGATTCTGGGTCACAGAACCTGGTCAGAGCCCCACAAGTCACCCCATCTTGGATTCCCCTTGGTCTCTAGTTTTCAAAAATGCACAGGTTTGGTACGTTTCCCTATGTGCCGGCTGAGCTAGAGGCCAAAATCTACATGTAGGCACTTTGCAAAAAACACCTCTGTTTTCTTTGAAAAAATGTGATGTGTCCACGTTGTGTTTTGGGGCGTTTCCTGTCACGGGCGCTAGGCCTACCCACACAAGTGAGGTATCATTTTTATCGGGAGACTTGGGGGAACGCTGGGTGGAAGGAAATTTGTGGCTCCTCTCAGATTCCAGAACTTTCGGTCACCGAAATGTGAGGAAAATGTGTTTTTTTAGCCACATTTTGAGGTTTGCAAAGGATTCTGGGTCATAGAACCTGGTCAGAGCCCCACAAGTCACCCCATCTTGGATTCCCCTAGGTCTCTAGTTTTAAAAAATGCACAGGTTTGGGACGTTTCCCTAGGTGCCGGCTGAGCTAGAGGCCAAAATCTACATGTAGGCACTTTGCAAAAAACACCTTTGTTTTCTTTAAAAAAATGTGATGTGTCCACGTTGTGTTTTGGGGCGTTTCCTGTCACGGGCGCTAGGCCTACCCACACAAGTGAGGTATCATTTTTATCGGGAGACTTGGGGGAATGCTGGGTGGAAGGAAATTTGTGGCTCCTCTCAGATTCCAGAACTTTTTGTCACCGAAATGTGAGGAAACTTATTTTTTTAGCCAAATTTTGAGGATTTCAAAGGATTCTGGGTAAAAGAACCTGGTCAGAGCCCCACAAGTCACCCGATCTTGGATTCCCCTAGGTCTCTAGTTTTAAAAAATGCAAAGGTTTGGTAGGTTTCCCTAGGTGCCTGCTGAGCTAGAGGCCAAAATCTACAGGTAGGCACTTTGCAAAAAACACCTCTGTTTTCTTTCAAAAGATGTGATATGTCCACGTTGTGTTTTGGGGCGTTTCCTGTCACAGGCGCTAGGCCTACCCCCAGAAGTGAGGTATCATTTTTATCGGGAGACTTGGGGGAACGCTGGGTGGAAGGAAATTTGTGGCTCCTCTCAGATTCCAGAACTTTCGGTCACCGAAATGTGAGGAAAATGTGTTTTTTTAGCCACATTTTGAGGTTTGCAAAGGATTCTGGGTAACAGGACCTGGGCAGAGCCCCACAAGTCACCCCATCTTGGATTCCCCTTGGTCTCTAGTTTTAAAAAATGCACAGGTTTGGTACGTTTCCCTATGTGCCGGCTGAGCTAGAGGCCAAAATCTACATGTAGGCACTTTGCAAAAAACACCTCTGTTTTCTTTAAAAAAATTTGATATGTCCACGTTGTGTTTTGGGGCGTTTCCTGTCACGGGCGCTAGTACTACCCACAGAAGTGAGGTATCATTTTTATCGGGAGACTTGGGGGAACGCTGGGTGGAAGGAAATTTGTGGCTCCTCTCAGATTCCAGAACTTTCGGTCACCGAAATGTGAGGAAAATGTGTTTTTTTAGCCACATTTTGATATTTGCAAAGGATTCTGGGTCACAGAACCTGGTCAGAGCCCCACAAGTCACACCATCTTGGATTCCCCTAGGTCTCTAGTTTTCAAAAATGCACAGGTTTGGTACGTTTCCCTAGGTGCCGGCTGAGCTAGAGGCCAAAATCTACATGTAGGCACTTTGCAAAAAACACCTCTGTTTTCTTTAAAAAAATGTGATGTGTCCACGTTGTGTTTTGGGGCGTTTCCTGTCACGGGCGCTAGGCCTACCCACACAAGTGAGGTATCATTTTTATCGGGAGACTTGGGGGAATGCTGGGTGGAAGGAAATTTGTGGCTCCTCTCAGATTCCAGAACTTTCTGTCACCGAAATGTGAGGAAACTTGTTTTTTTAGCCAAATTTTGAGGGTTGCAAAGGATTCTGGGTAAAAGAACCTGGTCAGAGCCCCACAAGTCACCCCATCTTGGATTCCCCTAGGTCTCTAGTATTAAAAAATGCACAGGTTTGGTAGGTTTCCCTAGGTGCCGGCTGAGCTAGAGGCCAAAATCTACAGGTAGGCACTTTGCAAAAAACACCTCTGTTTTCTTTAAAAAAATGTGATGTGTCCACGTTGTGTTTTGGGGCGTTTCCTGTCACGGGCGCTAGGCCTACCCACACAAGTGAGATATCATTTTTATCGGGAGACTTGGGGGAACGCTGGGTGGAAGGAAATTTGTGGCTCCTCTCAGATTCCAGAACTTTCGGTCACCGAAATGTGAGGAAAATGAGTTTTTTTGGCCACATTTTGAGGTTTGCAAAGGATTCTGGGTCACAGAACCTGGTCAGAGCCCCACAAGTCACCGCATCTTGGATTCCCCTAGGTCTCTAGTTTTCAAAAATGCACAGGTTTGGTACGTTTCCCTAGGTGCCGGCTGAGCTAGAGGCCAAAATCTACATGTAGGCACTTTGCAAAAAACACCTCTGTTTTCTTTAAAAAAATGTGATGTGTCCACGTTGTGTTTTGGGGCGTTTCCTGTCACGGGCGCTAGGCCTACCCACACAAGTGAGGTATCATTTTTATCGGGAGACTTGGGGGAATGCTGGGTGGAAGGAAATTTGTGGCTCCTCTCAGATTCCAGAACTTTCTGTCACCGAAATGTGAGGAAACTTGTTTTTTTAGCCAAATTTTGAGGGTTGCAAAGGATTCTGGGTAAAAGAACCTGGTCAGAGCCCCACAAGTCACCCCATCTTGGATTCCCCTAGGTCTCTAGTATTAAAAAATGCACAGGTTTGGTAGGTTTCCCTAGGTGCCGGCTGAGCTAGAGGCCAAAATCTACAGGTAGGCACTTTGCAAAAAACACCTCTGTTTTCTTTAAAAAAATGTGATGTGTCCACGTTGTGTTTTGGGGCGTTTCCTGTCACGGGCGCTAGGCCTACCCACACAAGTGAGGTATCATTTTTATCGGGAGACTTGGGGGAACGCTGGGTGGAAGGAAATTTGTGGCTCCTCTCAGATTCCAGAACTTTCGGTCACCGAAATGTGAGGAAAATGTGTTTTTTTGGCCACATTTTGAGGTTTGCAAAGGATTCTGGGTCACAGAACCTGGTCAGAGCCCCACAAGTCACCCCATCTTGGATTCCCCTAGGTCTCTAGTTTTCAAAAATGCACAGGTTTGGTACGTTTCCCTAGGTGCCGGCTGAGCTAGAGGCCAAAATCTACATGTAGGCACTTTGCAAAAAACACCTCTGTTTTCTTTAAAAAAATGTGATGTGTCCACGTTGTGTTTTGGGGCGTTTCCTGTCACGGGCGCTAGGCCTACCCACACAAGTGAGGTATCATTTTTATCGGGAGACTTGGGGGAATGCTGGGTGGAAGGAAATTTGTGGCTCCTCTCAGATTCCAGATCTTTCTGTCACCGAAATGTGAGGAAACTTGTTTTTTTAGCCAAATTTTGAGGTTTGCAAAGGATTCTGGGTAAAAGAACCTGGTCAGAGCCACAAGTCACCCCATCTTGGATTCCCCTAGGTCTCTAGTATTAAAATATGCACAGGTTTGGTAGGTTTCCCTAGGTGCCGGCTGAGCTAGAGGCCAAAATCTACAGGTAGGCACTTTGCAAAAAACACCTCTGTTTTCTTTAAAAAAATGTGATGTGTCCAGGTTGTGTTTTGGGGCGTTTCCTGTCACGGGCGCTAGGCCTACCCAAACAAGTAAGGTATCATTTTTATCGGGAGACTTGAGGGAACGCTGGGTGGAAGGAAATTTGTGGCTCCTCTCAGATTCCAGAACTTTCGGTCACCGAAATGTGAGGAAAATTTGGTTTTTTAGCCACATTTTGAGGTTTGCAAAGGATTCTGGGTCATAGAACCTGGTCAGAGCCCCACAAGTCACCCCATCTTGGATTCCCCTAGGTCTCTAGTTTTCAAAAATGCACAGGTTTGGTACGTTTCCCTAGGTGCCGGCTGAGCTAGAGGCCAAAATCTACAGGTAGGCACTTTGCAAAAAACACCTCTGTTTTCTTTAAAAAAATGTGATGTGTCCACGTTGTGTTTTGGGGCGTTTCCTGTCACGGGCGCTAGGCCTACCCACACAAGTGAGGTATCATTTTTATCGGGAGACTTGGGGGAACGCTGGGTGGAAGGAAATTTGTGGCTCCTCTCAGATTCCAGAACTTTCGGTCACCGAAATGTTAGGAAAATGTGTTTTTTTAGCCACATTTTGAGGTTTGCAAAGGATTCTGGGTCATAGAACCTGGTCAGAGCCCCACAAGTCACCCCATCTTGGATTCCCCTAGGTCTCTAGTTTTCAAAAATGCACAGATTTGGAACGTTTCCCTAGGTGCCGGCTGAGCTAGAGGCCAAAATCTACATGTAGGCACTTTGCAAAAAACACCTCTGTTTTCTTTAAAAAAATGTGATGTGTCCACGTTGTGTTTTGGGGCGTTTCCTGTCACGGGCGCTAGGCCTACCCACACAAGTGAGGTATCATTTTTATCGGGAGACTTGGGGGAATGCTGGGTGGAAGGAAATTTGTGGCTCCTCTCAGATTCCGGAACTTTTTGACACCGAAATGTGAGGAAACTTGGTTTTTTAGCCAAATTTTGAGGATTTCAAAGGATTCTGGGTAAAAGAACCTGGTCAGAGCCCCACAAGTCACCCCATCTTGGATTCCCCTAGGTCTCTAGTTTTAAAAAATGCAAAGGTTTGGTAGGTTTCCCTAGGTGCCTGCTGAGCTAGAGGCCAAAATCTACAGGTAGGCACTTTGCAAAAAACACCTCTGTTTTCTTTCAAAAGATGTGATATGTTCACGTTGTGTTTTGGGGCGTTTCCTGTCACGGGCGCTAGGCCTACCCCCAGAAGTGAGGTATCATTTTTATCGGGAGACTTGGGGGAACGCTGGGTGGAAGGAAATTTGTGGCTCCTCTCAGATTCCAGAACTTTCGGTCACCGAAATGTGAGGAAAATGTGTTTTTTTAGCCACATTTTGAGGTTTGCAAAGGATTCTGGGTCACAGAACCTAGTCAGAGCCCCACAAGTCACCCCATCTTGGATTCCCCCAGGTCTCTAGTTTTCAAAAATGCACAGGTTTGGTACGTTTCCCTAGGTGCCGGCTGAGCTAGAGGCCAAAATCTACATGTAGGCACTTTGCAAAAAACACCTCTGTTTTCTTTAAAAAAATGTGATGTGTCCACGTTGTGTTTTGGGGCGTTTCCTGTCAAGGGCGCTAGGCCTACCCACACAAGTGAGGTATCATTTTTATCGGGAGACTTGGGGGAACGCTGGGTGGATGGAAATTTGTGGCTCCTCTCAGATTCCAGAACTTTCTGTCACCGAAATGTGAGGAAAACTTGTTTTTTTAGCCAAATTTAGAGGTTTGCAAAGGATTCTGGGTAACAGGACCTGGGCAGAGCCCCACAAGTCACCCCATCTTCGATTCCCCTAGGTCTCTAGTTTTCAAAAATGCACAGGTTTGGTACGTTTTCCTATGTGCCGGCTGAGCTAGAGGCCAAAATCTACAGGTAGGCACTTTGCAAAAAACACCTCTGTTTTCTTTCAAAAAATGTGATATGTCCACGTTGTGTTTTGGGGCGTTTCCTGTCACAGGCGCTAGGCCTACCCCCAGAAGTGAGGTATCATTTTTTTCGGGAGACTTGGGGGAACGCTGGGTGGAAGGAAATTTGTGGCTCCTCTCAGATTCCAGAACTTTCGGTCACCGAAATGTGAGGAATATGTGTTTTTTTAGCCACATTTTGAGGTTTGCAAAGGATTCTGGGTCACAGAACCTGGTCAGAGCCCCACAAGTCACCCCATCTTGGATTCCCCTTGGTCTCTAGTTTTCAAAAATGCACAGGTTTGGTACGTTTCCCTATGTGCCGGCTGAGCTAGAGGCCAAAATCTACATGTAGGCACTTTGCAAAAAACACCTCTGTTTTCTTTCAAAAAATTTGATATGTCCACGTTGTGTTTTGGGGCGTTTCCTGTCACGGGCGCTAGGACTACCCCCAGAAGGGAGGTATCATTTTTATCGGGAGACTTGGGGGAACGCTGGGTGGAAGGAAATTTGTGGCTCCTCTCAGATTCCAGAACTTTCGGTCACCGAAATGTGAGGAAAATGTGTTTTTTTAGCCACATTTTGATATTTGCAAAGGATTCTGGGTCACAGAACCTGGTCAGAGCCCCACAAGTCACCCCATCTTGGATTCCCCTAGGTCTCTAGTTTTCAAAAATGCACAGGTTTGGTAGGTTTTCCTAGGTGCCGGCTGAGCTAGAGGCCAAAATCTACAGGTAGGCACTTTGCAAAAAACACCTCTGTTTTCTTTAAAAAAATGTGATGTGTCCACGTTGTGTTTTGGGGCGTTTCCTGTCACGGGCTCTAGGCCTACCCACAGAAGTGAGGTATCATTTTTATCGGGAGACTTGGGGGAACACTGGGTGGAAGGAAATTTGTGGCTCCTCTCAGATTCCAGAACTTTCTGTCACCGAAATGTGAGGAAAACTAGTTTTTTTAGCCAAATTTTGAGGTTTGCAAAGGATTCTGGGTAACAGAACCTGGTCAGGGCCCCACAATGCACCCCATCTTGGATTCCTCTAGGTCTCTAGTTTTAAAAAATGCACAGGTTTGGTAGGTTTCCCTAGGTGCCGGCTGAGCTAGCGCCCAAAATCTACAGGTAGGCACTTTGCAAAAAACACCTCTGTTTTCTTTCAAAAGATGTGATATGTCCACGTTGTGTTTTGGGGCGTTTCCTGTCACGGGCGCTAGGCCTACCCACAGAAGTGAGGTATCATTTTTATCGGGAGACTTGGGGGAACGCTGGGTGTAAAGAAATTTGTGGCTCCTCTCAGATTCCAGAACTTTCTGTCACCGAAATGTGAGGAAAACTTGTTTTTTTAGCCAAATTTTGAGGTTTGCAAAGGATTCTGGGTAACAGGACCTGGGCAGAGCCCCACAAGTCACCCCATCTTCGATTCCCCTAGGTCTCTAGTTTTCAAAAATGCACAGGTTTGGTAGGTTTCCCTAGGTGCCGGCTGAGCTAGAGGCCAAAATCTACAGGTAGGCACTTTGCAAAAAACACCTCTGTTTTCTTTAAAAAAATGTGATGTGTCCAGGTTGTGTTTTGGGGCGTTTCCTGTCACAGGCGCTAGGCCTACCCACACAAGTAAGGTATCATTTTTATCGGGAGACTTGAGGGAACGCTGGGTGGAAGGAAATTTGTGGCTCCTCTCAGATTCCAGAACTTTCTGTCACCGAAATGTGAGGAAAACTTGTTTTTTTAGCCAAATGTTGAGGTTTGCAAAGGATTCTGGGTCACAGAACCTGGTCAGAGCCCCACAAGTCACCCCATATTGGATTCCCCTAGGTCTCTAGTTTTCAAAAATGCACAGGTTTGGTAGGTTTCCCTAGGTGCCGGCTGAGCTAGAGGCAAAAACCTACAGGTAGGCACCTTGCAAAAAACATCTCTGTTTTCTTTAAAAAAATGTGGTGTCCATGTTGTGTTTTGGGGCATTTCCTGTCACGGGCGCTAGGCCTACCCACACAAGTGAGGTATCATTTTTATCGGGAGACTTGGGGGAACGCTGGGTGGAAGGAAATTTGTGGCTCCTCTCATATTCCAAAACTTTCTGTCACCGAAATGTGAGGAAAACTAGTTTTTTTAGCCAAATTTTGAGGTTTGCAAAGGATTCTGTGTAACAGAACCTGGTCAGAGTCACCCCATCTTGGATTCCCCTAGGTCTCTAGTTTTCAAAAATGCACAGGTTTGGTACGTTTCCCTAGGTGCCGGCTGAGCTAGAGGCCAAAATCTACAGGTAGGCACTTTGCAAAAAACACCTCTGTTTTCTTTAAAAAAATGTGATGTGTCCACGTTGTGTTTTGGGGCGTTTCCTGTCACGGGCGCTAGGCCTACCCACACAAGTGAGGTATCATTTTTATCGGGAGACTTGGGGGAACGCTGGGTGGAAGGAAATTTGTGGCTCCTCTCAGATTCCAGAACTTTCGGTCACCGAAATGTTAGGAAAATGTGTTTTTTTAGCCACATTTTGAGGTTTGCAAAGGATTCTGGGTCATAGAACTTGGTCAGAGCCCCACAAGTCACCCCATCTTGGATTCCCCTAGGTCTCTAGTTTTCAAAAATGCACAGATTTGGAACGTTTCCCTAGGTGCCGGCTGAGCTAGAGGCCAAAATCTACATGTAGGCACTTTGCAAAAAACACCTCTGTTTTCTTTAAAAAAATGTGATGTGTCCACGTTGTGTTTTGGGGCGTTTCCTGTCACGGACGCTAGGCCTACCCACACAAGTGAGGTATCATTTTTATCGGGAGACTTGGGGGAATGCTGGGTGGAAGGAAATTTGTGGCTCCTCTCAGATTCCAGAACTTTTTGTCACCGAAATGTGATGAAACTTGTTTTTTTAGCCAAATTTTGTGGATTTCAAAGGATTCTGGGTAAAAGAACCTGGTCAGAGCCCCACAAGTCACCCCATCTTGGATTCCCCTAGGTCTCTAGTTTTAAAAAATGCAAAGGTTTGGTAGGTTTCCCTAGGTGCCTGCTGAGCTAGAGGCCAAAATCTACAGGTAGGCACTTTGCAAAAAACACCTCTGTTTTCTTTCAAAAGATGTGATATGTCCACGTTGTGTTTTGGGGCGTTTCCTGTCACGGGCGCTAGGCCTACCCCCAGAAGTGAGGTATCATTTTTATCGGGAGACTTGGGGGAACGCTGGGTGGAAGGAAATTTGTGGCTCCTCTCAGATTCCAGAACTTTCGGTCACCGAAATGTGAGGAAAATGTGTTTTTTTAGCCACATTTTGAGGTTTGCAAAGGATTCTGGGTCACAGAACCTAGTCAGAGCCCCACAAGTCACCCCATCTTGGATTCCCCCAGGTCTCTAGTTTTCAAAAATGCACAGGTTTGGTACGTTTCCCTAGGTGCCGGCTGAGCTAGAGGCCAAAATCTACATGTAGGCACTTTGCAAAAAACACCTCTGTTTTCTTTAAAAAAATGTGATGTGTCCACGTTGTGTTTTGGGGCGTTTCCTGTCACGGGCGCTAGGCCTACCCACACAAGTGAGGTATCATTTTTATCGGGAGACTTGGGGGAACGCTGGGTGGATGGAAATTTGTGGCTCCTCTCAGATTCCAGAACTTTCTGTCACCGAAATGTGAGGAAAACTTGTTTTTTTAGCCAAATTTAGAGGTTTGCAAAGGATTCTGGGTAACAGGACCTGGGCAGAGCCCCACAAGTCACCCCATCTTCGATTCCCCTAGGTCTCTAGTTTTCAAAAATGCACAGGTTTGGTACGTTTTCCTATGTGCCGGCTGAGCTAGAGGCCAAAATCTACAGGTAGGCACTTTGCAAAAAACACCTCTGTTTTCTTTCAAAAAATGTGATATGTCCACGTTGTGTTTTGGGGCGTTTCCTGTCACAGGCGCTAGGCCTACCCCCAGAAGTGAGGTATCATTTTTTTCGGGAGACTTGGGGGAACGCTGGGTGGAAGGAAATTTGTGGCTCCTCTCAGATTCCAGAACTTTCGGTCACCGAAATGTGAGGAATATGTGTTTTTTTAGCCACATTTTGAGGTTTGCAAAGGATTCTGGGTCACAGAACCTGGTCAGAGCCCCACAAGTCACCCCATCTTGGATTCCCCTTGGTCTCTAGTTTTCAAAAATGCACAGGTTTGGTACGTTTCCCTATGTGCCGGCTGAGCTAGAGGCCAAAATCTACATGTAGGCACTTTGCAAAAAACACCTCTGTTTTCTTTCAAAAAATTTGATATGTCCACGTTGTGTTTTGGGGCGTTTCCTGTCACGGGCGCTAGGACTACCCCCAGAAGGGAGGTATCATTTTTATCGGGAGACTTGGGGGAACGCTGGGTGGAAGGAAATTTGTGGCTCCTCTCAGATTCCAGAACTTTCGGTCACCGAAATGTGAGGAAAATGTGTTTTTTTAGCCACATTTTGATATTTGCAAAGGATTCTGGGTCACAGAACCTGGTCAGAGCCCCACAAGTCACCCCATCTTGGATTCCCCTAGGTCTCTAGTTTTAAAAAATGCACAGGTTTGGTAGGTTTTCCTAGGTGCCGGCTGAGCTAGAGGCCAAAATCTACAGGTAGGCACTTTGCAAAAAACACCTCTGTTTTCTTTAAAAAAATGTGATGTGTCCACGTTGTGTTTTGGGGCGTTTCCTGTCACGGGCTCTAGGCCTACCCACAGAAGTGAGGTATCATTTTTATCGGGAGACTTGGGGGAACACTGGGTGGAAGGAAATTTGTGGCTCCTCTCAGATTCCAGAACTTTCTGTCACCGAAATGTGAGGAAAACTAGTTTTTTTAGCCAAATTTTGAGGTTTGCAAAGGATTCTGGGTAACAGAACCTGGTCAGGGCCCCACAATGCACCCCATCTTGGATTCCTCTAGGTCTCTAGTTTTAAAAAATGCACAGGTTTGGTAGGTTTCCCTAGGTGCCGGCTGAGCTAGCGGCCAAAATCTACAGGTAGGCACTTTGCAAAAAACACCTCTGTTTTCTTTCAAAAGATGTGATATGTCCACGTTGTGTTTTGGGGCGTTTCCTGTCATGGGCGCTAGGCCTACCCACAGAAGTGAGGTATCATTTTTATCGGGAGACTTGGGGGAACGCTGGGTGTAAAGAAATTTGTGGCTCCTCTCAGATTCCAGAACTTTCTGTCACCGAAATGTGAGGAAAACTTGTTTTTTTAGCCAAATTTTGAGGTTTGCAAAGGATTCTGGGTAACAGGACCTGGGCAGAGCCCCACAAGTCACCCCATCTTCGATTCCCCTAGGTCTCTAGTTTTCAAAAATGCACAGGTTTGGTAGGTTTCCCTAGGTGCCGGCTGAGCTAGAGGCCAAAATCTACAGGTAGGCACTTTGCAAAAAACACCTCTGTTTTCTTTAAAAAAATGTGATGTGTCCAGGTTGTGTTTTGGGGCGTTTCCTGTCACGGGCGCTAGGCCTACCCACACAAGTAAGGTATCATTTTTATCGGGAGACTTGAGGGAACGCTGGGTGGAAGGAAATTTGTGGCTCCTCTCAGATTCCAGAACTTTCTGTCACCGAAATGTGAGGAAAACTTGTTTTTTTAGCCAAATGTTGAGGTTTGCAAAGGATTCTGGGTCACAGAACCTGGTCAGAGCCCCACAAGTCACCCCATATTGGATTCCCCTAGGTCTCTAGTTTTAAGAAATGCACAGGTTTGGTAGGTTTCCATACGTGTCGGCTGAGCTAGAGGCCAAAATCTACAGGTTGGCACTTTGCAAAAAACACCTCTGTTTTCTTTCAAAAAATGTTATGTGTCCATGTTGTGTTTTGGGGCATTTCCTATCACGGGCGCTATGCCTACCCACACAAGTGAGGTATCATTTTTATCGGGAGACTTGGGGGAACGCTGGGTGGAAGGAAATTTGTGGCTCCTCTCATATTCCAAAACTTTCTGTCACCGAAATGTGAGGAAAACTAGTTTTTTTAGCCAAATTTTGAGGTTTGCAAAGGATTCTGTGTAACAGAACCTGGTCAGAGTCACCCCATCTTGGATTCCCCTAGGTCTCTAGTTTTCAAATATGCACAGGTTTGGTAGGTTTCCCTAGGTGCCGGCTGAGCTTGAGGCCAAAATCTACAGGTAGGCACTTTGCAAAAAACACCTCTGTTGTCTTTAGAAAAATGTGATGTGTCCACATTGTGTTTTGGGGCGTATCCTGTCACGGGTGCTAGGCCTACGCACACAAGTGAGGTATCATTTTTATCGGGAGACTTGGGGGAACGCTGGGTGGAAGGAAATTTGTGGCTCCTCTCAGATTCCAGAACTTTCTGTCACCGAAATGTGAGGAAAACTTGTTTTTTTAGCCAAATTTTGAGGTTTGCAAAGGATTCTGGGTAACAGAATCTGGTCAGAGCCCCACAAGTCACCCCATATTGGATTCCCCGAGGTCTCTAGTTTTAAGAAATGCACAGGTTTGGTAGGTTTCCATACGTGTCGGCTGAGCTAGAGGCCAAAATCTACAGGTTGGCACTTTGCAAAAAACACCTCTGTTTTCTTTCAAAAAATGTTATGTGTCCATGTTGTGTTTTGGGGCATTTCCTATCACGGGCGCTATGCCTACCCACACAAGTGAGGTATCATTTTTATCGGGAGACTTGGGGGAACGCTGGGTGGAAGGAAATTTGTGGCTCCTCTCAGATTCCAGAACTTTCTGTCACCGAAATGTGAGGAAAATGTGTTTTTTTTAGCCACATTTTGAGGTTTGCAAAGGATTCTGGGTCACAGAACCTGGTCAGAGCCCCACAAGTCACCCCATCTTGGATTCCCCTACGTCTCTAGTTTTCAAAAATGCACATGTTTGATATGTTTCCATAGGTGCCGGCTGAGCTAGAGGCCAAATTCTACAGGAAGGCACTTTGCAAAAAACACCTCTGTTTTCTTTCAAAAAATGTGATGTGTCCACGTTGTGTTTTGGGGCGTTTCCTGTCACGGGCGCTAGGCCTACCCACAGAAGTGAGGTATCATTTTTATCGGGAGACTTGGGGGAACGCTGGGTGGATGGAAATTTGTGGCTCCTCTCAGATTCCAGAACTTTCTGTCACCGAAATGTGAGGAAAACTTGTTTTTTTAGCCAAATTTTGAGGTTTGCAAAGGATTCTGGGTAACAGGACCTGGGCAGAGCCCCACAAGTCACCCCATCTTCGATTCCCCTAGGTCTCTAGTTTTCAAAAATGCACAGGTTTGGTAGGTTTCCCTAGGTGCCGGCTGAGCTAGAGGCCAAAATCTACAGGTAGGCACTTTGCAAAAAACACCTCTGTTTTCTTTAAAAAAATGTGATGTGTCCACGTTGTGTTTTGGGGCGTTTCCTGTCACGGGCTCTAGGCCTACCCACAGAAGTGAGGTATCATTTTTATCGGGAGACTTGGGGGAACGCTGGGTGTAAAGAAATTTGTGGCTCCTCTCAGATTCCAGAACTTTCTGTCACCGAAATGTGAGGAAAACTTGTTTTTTTAGCCAAATTTTGAGGTTTGCAAAGGATTCTGGGTAACAGGACCTGGGCAGAGCCCCACAAGTCACCCCATCTTCGATTCCCCTAGGTCTCTAGTTTTAAAAAATGCACAGGTTTGGTAGGTTTCCCTAGGTGCCGGCTGAGCTAGCGGCCAAAATCTACAGGTAGGCACTTTGCAAAAAACACCTCTGTTTTCTTTCAAAAGATGTGATGTGTCCACGTTGTGTTTTGGGGCGTTTCCTGTCACGGGCGCTAGGCCTACCCACAGAAGTGAGGTATCATTTTTATCGGGAGACTTGGGGGAACGCTGGGTGTAAAGAAATTTGTGGCTCCTCTCAGATTCCAGAACTTTCTGTCACCGAAATGTGAGGAAAACTTGTTTTTTTAGCCAAATTTTGAGGTTTGCAAAGGATTCTGGGTAACAGGACCTGGGCAGAGCCCCACAAGTCACCCCATCTTCGATTCCCCTAGGTCTCTAGTTTTCAAAAATGCACAGGTTTGGTAGGTTTCCCTAGGTGCCGGCTGAGCTAGAGGCCAAAATCTACAGGTAGGCACTTTGCAAAAAACACCTCTGTTTTCTTTAAAAAAATGTGATGTGTCCAGGTTGTGTTTTGGGGCGTTTCCTGTCACGGGCGCTAGGCCTACCCACACAAGTAAGGTATCATTTTTATCGGGAGACTTGAGGGAACGCTGGGTGGAAGGAAATTTGTGGCTCCTCTCAGATTCCAGAACTTTCTGTCACCGAAATGTGAGGAAAACTTGTTTTTTTAGCCAAATGTTGAGGTTTGCAAAGGATTCTGGGTCACAGAACCTGGTCAGAGCCCCACAAGTCACCCCATATTGGATTCCCCTAGGTCTCTAGTTTTCAAAAATGCACAGGTTTGGTAGGTTTCCCTAGGTGCCGGCTGAGCTAGAGGCAAAAACCTACAGGTAGGCACCTTGCAAAAAACATCTCTGTTTTCTTTAAAAAAATGTGGTGTCCATGTTGTGTTTTGGGGCATTTCCTGTCACGGGCGCTAGGCCTACCCACACAAGTGAGGTATCATTTTTATCGGGAGACTTGGGGGAACGCTGGGTGGAAGGAAATTTGTGGCTCCTCTCATATTCCAAAACTTTCTGTCACCGAAATGTGAGGAAAACTAGTTTTTTTAGCCAAATTTTGAGGTTTGCAAAGGATTCTGTGTAACAGAACCTGGTCAGAGTCACCTCATCTTGGATTCCCCTAGGTCTCTAGTTTTCAAATATGCACAGGTTTGGTAGGTTTCCCTAGGTGCCGGCTGAGCTTGAGGCCAAAATCTACAGGTAGGCACTTTGCAAAAAACACCTCTGTTGTCTTTAGAAAAATGTGATGTGTCCACATTGTGTTTTGGGGCGTATCCTGTCACGGGTGCTAGGCCTACGCACACAAGTGAGGTATCATTTTTATCGGGAGACTTGGGGGAACGCTGGGTGGAAGGAAATTTGTGGCTCCTCTCAGATTCCAGAACTTTCTGTCACCGAAATGTGAGGAAAACTTGTTTTTTTAGCCAAATTTTGAGGTTTGCAAAGGATTCTGGGTAACAGAATCTGGTCAGAGCCCCACAAGTCACCCCATATTGGATTCCCCGAGGTCTCTAGTTTTAAGAAATGCACAGGTTTGGTAGGTTTCCCTACGTGTCGGCTGAGCTAGAGGCCAAAATCTACAGGTTGGCACTTTGCAAAAAACACCTCTGTTTTCTTTCAAAAAATGTTATGTGTCCATGTTGTGTTTTGGGGCATTTCCTATCACGGGCGCTATGCCTACCCACACAAGTGAGGTATCATTTTTATCGGGAGACTTGGGGGAACGCTGGGTGGAAGGAAATTTGTGGCTCCTCTCAGATTCCAGAACTTTCTGTCACCGAAATGTGAGGAAAATGTGTTTTTTTTAGCCACATTTTGAGGTTTGCAAAGGATTCTGGGTCACAGAACCTGGTCAGAGCCCCACAAGTCACCCCATCTTGGATTCCCCTACGTCTCTAGTTTTCAAAAATGCACATGTTTGATATGTTTCCATAGGTGCCGGCTGAGCTAGAGGCCAAATTCTACAGGAAGGCACTTTGCAAAAAACACCTCTGTTTTCTTTCAAAAAATGTGATGTGTCCACGTTGTGTTTTGGGGCGTTTCCTGTCACGGGCGCTAGGCCTACCCACAGAAGTGAGGTATCATTTTTATCGGGAGACTTGGGGGAACGCTGGGTGGAAGGAAATTTGTGGCTCCTCTCAGATTCCAGAACTTTCTGTCACCGAAATGTGAGGAAAACTTGTTTTTTTAGCCAAATTTTGAGGTTTGCAAAGGATTCTGGGTAACAGGACCTGGGCAGAGCCCCACAAGTCACCCCATCTTCGATTCCCCTAGGTCTCTAGTTTTCAAAAATGCACAGGTTTGGTAGGTTTCCCTAGGTGCCGGCTGAGCTAGAGGCCAAAATCTACAGGTAGGCACTTTGCAAAAAACACCTCTGTTTTCTTTAAAAAAATGTGATGTGTCCACGTTGTGTTTTGGGGCGTTTCCTGTCACGGGCTCTAGGCCTACCCACAGAAGTGAGGTATCATTTTTATCGGGAGACTTGGGGGAACGCTGGGTGGAAGGAAATTTGTGGCTCCTCTCAGATTCCAGAACTTTCTGTCACCGAAATATGAGGAAAACTAGTTTTTTTAGCCAAATTTTGAGGTTTGCAAAGGATTCTGGGTAACAGGACCTGGGCAGAGCCCCACAAGTCACCCCATCTTCGATTCCCCTAGGTCTCTAGTTTTAAAAAATGCACAGGTTTGGTAGGTTTCCCTAGGTGCCGGCTGAGCTAGAGGCCAAAATCTACAGGTAGGCACTTTGCAAAAAACACCTCTGTTTTCTTTAAAAAAATGTGATGTGTCCACGTTGTGTTTTGGGGCGTTTCCTGTCACAGGCTCTAGGCCTACCCACAGAAGTGAGGTATCATTTTTATCGGGAGACTTGGGGGAACGCTGGGTGGAAGGAAATTTGTGGCTCCTCTCAGATTCTAGAACTTTCTGTCACCGAAATGTGAGGAAAACTAGTTTTTTTAGCCAAATTTTGAGGTTTGCAAAGGATTCTGGGCAACAGAACCTGGTCAGGGCCCCACAATGCACCCCATCTTGGATTCCTCTAGGTCTCTAGTTTTAAAAAATGCACAGGTTTGGTAGGTTTCCCTAGGTGCCGGCTGAGCTAGCGGCCAAAATCTACAGGTAGGCACTTTGCAAAAAACACCTCTGTTTTCTTTCAAAAGATGTGATATGTCCACGTTGTGTTTTGGGGCGTTTCCTGTGACGGGCGCTAGGCCTACCCACACAAGTGAGGTATCATTTTTATCGGGAGACTTGGGGGAATGCTGGGTGGAAGGAAACTTGTGGCTCCTCTCAGATTCCAGAACTTTCTGTTACCGAAATGTGAGGAAATTTGTTTTTTTAGCCAAATTTTGAGGTTTGCAAAGGATTCTGGGTAAAAGAACCTGGTCAGAGCCCCACAAGTCACCCCATCTTGGATTCCCCTAGGTCTCTAGTTTAAAAAAATGCACAGGTTTGGTAGGTTTCCCTAGGTGCCGGCTGAGCTAGAGGCCAAAATCTACAGGTAGGCACTTTGCAAAAAACACCTCTGTTTTCTTTCAAAAAATGTGATGTGTCCACGTTGTGTTTTGGGGCGTTTCCTGTCACGGGCGCTAGGCCTACCCACAGAAGTGAGGTATCATTTTTATCGGGAGACTTGGGGGAACGCTGGGTGGAAGGAAATTTGTGGCTCCTCTCAGATTCCAGAACTTTCTGTCACCGAAATGAGAGGAAAACTTGTTTTTTTAGCCAAATTTTGAGGTTTGCAAAGGATTCTGGGTAACAGGACCTGGGCAGAGCCCGACAAGTCACCCCATCCTGGATTCCCCTAGGTCTCTAGTTTTCAAAAATGCACAGGTTTGGTAGGTTTCCTTAGGTGCCGGCTGAGCTAGAGGCCAAAATCTACAGGTAGGCACTTTGCAAAAAACACCTCTGTTTTCTTTAAAAAAATGTGATGTGTCCACGTTGTGTTTTGGGGCGTTTCCTGTCACGGGCTCTAGGCCTACCCACAGAAGTGAGGTATCATTTTTATCGGGAGACTTGGGGGAACGCTGGGTGGAAGGAAATTTGTGGCTCCTCTCAGATTCCAGAACTTTCTGTCACCGAAATATGAGGAAAACTAGTTTTTTTAGCCAAATTTTGAGGTTTGCAAAGGATTCTGGGTAACAGGACCTGAGCAGAGCCCCACAAGTCACCCCATCTTCGATTCCCCTAGGTCTCTAGTTTTCAAAAATGCACAGGTTTGGTAGGTTTCCCTAGGTGCCGGCTGAGCTAGAGGCCAAAATGTACAGGTAGGCACTTTGCAAAAAACACCTCTGTTTTCTTTAAAAAAATGTGATGTGTCCACGTTGTGTTTTGTGGCGTTTCCTGTCACAGGCTCATGCCTACCCACAGAAGTGAGGTATCATTTTTATCGGGAGACTTGGGGGAACGCTGGGTGGAAGGAAATTTGTGGCTCCTCTCAGATTCCAGAACTTTCTGTCACCGAAATATGAGGAAAACTAGTTTTTTTAGCCAAATTTTGAGGTTTGCAAAGGATTCTGGGTAACAGAACCTGGTCAGGGCCCCACAATGCACCCCATCTTGGATTCCTCTAGGTCTCTAGTTTTAAAAAATGCACAGGTTTGGTAGGTTTCCCTAGGTGCCGGCTGAGCTAGCGGCCAAAATCTACAGGTAGGCACTTTGCAAAAAACACCTCTGTTTTCTTTCAAAAGATGTGATATGTCCACGTTGTGTTTTGGGGCGTTTCCTGTCACGGGCGCTAGGCCTACCCACACAAGTGAGGTATCATTTTTATCGGGAGACTTGGGGGAATGCTGGGTGGAAGGAAACTTGTGGCTCCTCTCAGATTCCAGAACTTTCTGTTACCGAAATGTGAGGAAATTTGTTTTTTTAGCCAAATTTTGAGGTTTGCAAAGGATTCTGGGTAAAAGAACCTGGTCAGAGCCCCACAAGTCACCCCATCTTGGATTCCCCTAGGTCTCTAGTTTAAAAAAATGCACAGGTTTGGTAGGTTTCCCTAGGTGCCGGCTGAGCTAGAGGCCAAAATCTACAGGTAGGCACTTTGCAAAAAACACCTCTGTTTTCTTTCAAAAAATGTGATGTGTCCACGTTGTGTTTTGGGGCGTTTCCTGTCACGGGCGCTAGGCCTACCCACAGAAGTGAGGTATCATTTTTATCGGGAGACTTGGGGGAACGCTGGGTGGAAGGAAATTTGTGGCTCCTCTCAGATTCCAGAACTTTCTGTCACCGAAATGTGAGGAAAACTTGTTTTTTTAGCCAAATTTTGAGGTTTGCAAAGGATTCTGGGTAACAGGACCTGGGCAGAGCCCGACAAGTCACCCCATCCTGGATTCCCCTAGGTCTCTAGTTTTCAAAAATGCACAGGTTTGGTAGGTTTCCCTAGGTGCCGGCTGAGCTAGAGGCCAAAATCTACAGGTAGGCACTTTGCAAAAAACACCTCTGTTTTCTTTAAAAAAATGTGATGTGTCCACGTTGTGTTTTGGGGCGTTTCCTGTCACGGGCTCTAGGCCTACCCACAGAAGTGAGGTATCATTTTTATCGGGAGACTTGGGGGAACGCTGGGTGGAAGGAAATTTGTGGCTCCTCTTAGATTCCAGAACTTTCTGTCACCGAAATGTGAGGAAAACTAGATTTTTTAGCCAAATTTTGAGGTTTGCAAAGGATTCTGGGTAACAGAACCTGGTCAGGGCCCCACAATGCACCCCATCTTGGATTCCTCTAGGTCTCTAGTTTTGAAAAATGCACAGGTTTGGTAGGTTTCCCTAGGTGCCGGCTGAGCTAGCGGCCAAAATCTACAGGTAGGCACTTTGCAAAAAACACCTCTGTTTTCTTTCAAAAGATGTGATATGTCCACGTTGTGTTTTGGGGCGTTTCCTGTCACGGGCGCTAGGCCTACCCACACAAGTGAGGTATCATTTTTATTGGGAGACTTGGGGGAATGCTGGGTGGAAAGAAATTTGTGGCTCCTCTCAGATTCCAGAACTTTCTGTTACCGAAATGTGAGGAAACTTGTTTTTTTAGCCAACTTTTGAGGTTTGCAAAGGATTCTGGGTAAAAGAACCTGGTCAGAGCCCCACAAGTCACCCCATCTTGGATTCCCCTAGGTCTCTAGTTTTAAAAATTGCACAGGTTTGGTAGGTTTCCCTAGGTGCCGGCTGAGCTAGAGGCCAAAATCTACATGTAGGCACTTTGCAAAAAACACCTCTGTTTTCTTTCAAAAGATGTGATATGTCCACGTTGTGTTTTGGGGCGTTTCATGTCACGGGCGCTAGGCCTACCCACACAAGTGAGGTATCATTTTTATCGGGAGACTTGGGGGAACGCTGGGTGGAAGGAAATTTGTGGCTCCTCTCAGATTCCAGAACTTTCGGTCACCGAAATGTGAGGAAAATTTATTTTTTTAGCCACATTTTGAGGTTTGCAAAGGATTCTGGGTCACAGAACCTAGTCAGAGCCCCACAAGTCACCCCATCTTGGATTCCCCTAGGTCTCTAGTTTTCAAAAATGCACAGGTTTGGTACGTTTCCCTAGGTGCCGGCTGAGCTAGAGGCCAAAATCTACATGTAGGCACTTTGCAAAAAACACCTCTGTTTTCTTTAAAAAAATGTGATGTGCCCACGTTGTGTGTTGGGGCGTTTCCTGTCACGGGCCCTAGGCCTACCCACACAAGTGAGGTATCATTTTTATCGGGAGACTTGGGGGAACGCTGGGTGGAAGGAAATTTGTGGCTCATCTCAGATTCCAGAACTTTCGGTCACCGAAATGTGAGGAATATGTGTTTTTTTAGCCACATTTTGAGGTTTGCAAAGGATTCTGGGTCACAGAACCTGGTCAGAGCCCCACAAGTCACCCCATCTTGGATTCCCCTAGGTCTCTAGTTTTCAAAAATGCACAGGTTTGGTACGTTTTCCTATGTGCCGGCTGAGCTAGAGGCCAAAATCTACAGGTAGGCACTTTGCAAAAAACACCTCTGTTTTCTTTCAAAAAATGTGATATGTCCACGTTGTGTTTTGGGGCGTTTCCTGTCACAGGCGCTAGGCCTACCCCCAGAAGTGAGGTATCATTTTTATCGGGAGACTTGGGGGAACGCTGGGTGGAAGGAAATTTGTGGCTCATCTCAGATTCCAGAACTTTCGGTCACCGAAATGTGAGGAATATGTGTTTTTTTAGCCACATTTTGAGGTTTGCAAAGGATTCTGGGTCACAGAACCTGGTCAGAGCCCCACAAGTCACCCCATCTTGGATTCCCCTAGGTCTCTAGTTTTCAAAAATGCACAGGTTTGGTACGTTTCCCTATGTGCCGGCTGAGCTAGAGGCCAAAATCTACATGTAGGCACTTTGCAAAAAACACCTCTGTTTTCTTTAAAAAAATGTGATATGTCCACGTTGTGTTTTGGGGCGTTTCCTGTCACGGGCGCTAGGACTACCCCCAGAAGGGAGGTATCATTTTTATCGGGAGACTTGGGGGAACGCTGGGTGGAAGGAAATTTGTGGCTCCTCTCAGATTCCAGAACTTTCGGTCACCGAAATGTGAGGAAAATGTGTTTTTTTAGCCACATTTTGAGGTTTGCAAAGGATTCTGGGTCACAGAACCTGGTCAGAGCCCCACAAGTCACCCCATCTTGGATTCCCCTAGGTCTCTAGTTTTCAAAAATGCACAGGTTTGGTAGGTTTCCCTAGGTGCTGGCTGAGCTGGAGGCCAAAATCTACAGGTAGGCACTTTGCAAAAAACACCTCTGTTTTCTTTAAAAAAATGTGATGTGTCCACGTTGTGTTTTGGGGCGTTTCCTGTCACGGGCTCTAGGCCTACCCACAGAAGTGAGGTATCATTTTTATCGGGAGACTTGGGGGAACACTGGGTGGAAGGAAATTTGTGGCTCCTCTCAGATTCCAGAACTTTCTGTCACCGAAATGTGAGGAAAACTAGTTTTTTTAGCCAAATTTTGAGGTTTGCAAAGGATTCTGGGTAACAGAACCTGGTCAGGGCCCCACAATGCACCCCATCTTGGATTCCTCTAGGTCTCTAGTTTTAAAAAATGCACAGGTTTGGTAGGTTTCCCTAGGTGCCGGCTGAGCTAGCGGCCAAAATCTACAGGTAGGCACTTTGCAAAAAACACCTCTGTTTTCTTTCAAAAGATGTGATATGTCCACGTTGTGTTTTGGGGCGTTTCCTGTCACGGGCGCTAGGCCTACCCACACAAGTAAGATATCGTTTTTATCGGGAGACTTGAGGGAACGCTGGGTGGAAGGAAATTTGTGGCTCCTCTCAGATTCCAGAACTTTCTGTCACCGAAATGTGAGGAAAACTTGTTTTTTTAGCCAAATGTTGAGGTTTGCAAAGGATTCTGGGTCACAGAACCTGGTCAGAGCCCCACAAGTCACCCCATATTGGATTCCCCTAGGTCTCTAGTTTTCAAAAATGCATAGGTTTGGTAGGTTTCCCTAGGTGCCGGCTGAGCTAGAGGCAAAAACCTACAGGTAGGCACCTTGCAAAAAACATCTCTGTTTTCTTTAAAAAAATGTGGTGTCCATGTTGTGTTTTGGGGCATTTCCTGTCACGGGCGCTAGGCGTACCCACACAAGTGAGGTATCATTTTTATCGGGAGACTTGGGGGAACGCTGGGTGGAAGGAAATTTGTGGCTCCTCTCATATTCCAAAACTTTCTGTCACCGAAATGTGAGGAAAACTAGTTTTTTTAGCCAAATTTTGAGGTTTGCAAAGGATTCTGTGTAACAGAACCTGGTCAGAGTCACCCCATCTTGGATTCCCCTAGGTCTCTAGTTTTCAAAAATGCACAGGTTTGGTAGGTTTTCCTAGGTGCCGGCTGAGCTAGAGGCCAAAATCTACAGGTAGGCTCTTTGCAAAAAACACCTCTGTTTTCTTTAAAAAAATGTGATGTGTCCACGTTGTGTTTTGGGGCGTTTCCTGTCACGGGCTCTAGGCCTACCCACACAAGTGAGGTATCATTTTTATCGGGAGACTTGGGGGAACGCTGGGTGGAAGGAAATTTGTGGCTCCTCTCAGATTCCAGAACTTTCTGTCACCGAAATGTGAGGAAAACTAGTTTTTTTAGCCAAATTTTGAGGTTTGCAAAGGATTCTGGGTAACAGAACCTGGTCAGGGCCCCACAATGCACCCCATCTTGGATTCCTCTAGGTCTCTAGTTTTAAAAAATGCACAGGTTTGGTAGGTTTCCCTAGGTGCCGGCTGAGCTAGCGGCCAAAATCTACAGGTAGGCACTTTGCAAAAAACACCTCTGTTTTCTTTCAAAAGATGTGATATGTCCACGTTGTGTTTTGGGGCGTTTCCGTGTCACGGGCGCTAGGCCTACCCCCAGAAGTGAGGTATCATTTTTATCGGGAGACTTGGGGGAACGCTGGGTGGAAGGAAATTTGTGGCTCCTCTCAGATTCCAGAACTTTCGGACACCGAAATGTGAGGAAAATGTGTTTTTTTAGCCACATTTTGAGGTTTGCAAAGGATTCTGGGTCACAGAACCTAGTCAGAGCCCCACAAGTCACCCCATCTTGGATTCCCCTAGGTCTCTAGTTTTCAAAAATGCACAGGTTTGGTACGTTTCCCTAGGTGCTGGCTGAGCTAGAGGCCAAAATCTACATGTAGGCACTTTGCAAAAAACACCTCTGTTTTCTTTAAAAAAAAATGTGATGTGTCCACGTTGTGTTTTGGGGCGTTTCCTGTCACGGGCGCTAGGCCTACCCACACAAGTGAGGTATCATTTTTATCGGGAGACTTGGGGGAACGCTGGGTGGAAGGAAATTTGTGGCTCATCTCAGATTCCAGAACTTTCGGTCACCGAAATGTGAGGAATATGTGTTTTTTTAGCCACATTTTGAGGTTTGCAAAGGATTCTGGGTCACAGAACCTGGTCAGAGCCCCACAAGTCACCCCATCTTGGATTCCCCTAGGTCTCTAGTTTTCAAAAATGCACAGGTTTGGTACGTTTTCCTATGTGCCGGCTGAGCTAGAGGCCAAAATGTACAGGTAGGCACTTTGCAAAAAACACCTCTGTTTTCTTTCAAAAAATGTGATATGTCCACGTTGTGTTTTGGGGCGTTTCCTGTCACAGGCGCTAGGCCTACCCCCAGAAGTGAGGTATCATTTTTATCGGGAGACTTGGGGGAACGCTGGGTGGAAGGAAATTTGTGGCTCATCTCAGATTCCAGAACTTTCGGTCACCGAAATGTGAGGAATATGTGTTTTTTTAGCCACATTTTGAGGTTTGCAAAGGATTCTGGGTCACAGAACCTGGTCAGAGCCCCACAAGTCACCCCATCTTGGATTCCCCTAGGTCTCTAGTTTTCAAAAATGCACAGGTTTGGTACGTTTCCCTATGTGCCGGCTGAGCTAGAGGCCAAAATCTACATGTAGGCACTTTGCAAAAAACACCTCTGTTTTCTTTCAAAAAATGTGATATGTCCACATTGTGTTTTGGGGCGTTTCCTGTCACGGGCGCTAGGACTACCCCCAGAAGGGAGGTATCATTTTTATCGGGAGACTTGGGGGAACGCTGGGTGGAAGGAAATTTGAGGCTCCTCTCAGATTCCAGAACTTTCGGTCACCGAAATGTGAGGAAAATGTGTTTTTTTAGCCACATTTTGAGGTTTGCAAAGGATTCTGGGTCACAGAACCTGGTCAGAGCCCCACAAGTCACCCCATCTTGGATTCCCCTAGGTCTCTAGTTTTCAAAAATGCACAGGTTTGGTAGGTTTCCCTAGGTGCCGGCTGAGCTGGAGGCCAAAATCTACAGGTAGGCACTTTGCAAAAAACACCTCTGTTTTTTCTTTAAAAAAATGTGATGTGTCCACGTTGTGTTTTGGGGCGTTTCCTGTCACGGGCTCTAGGCCTACCCACAGAAGTGAGGTATCATTTTTATCGGGAGACTTGGGGGAACACTGGGTGGAAGGAAATTTGTGGCTCCTCTCAGATTCCAGAACTTTCTGTCACCGAAATGTGAGGAAAACTAGTTTTTTTAGCCAAATTTTGAGGTTTGCAAAGGATTCTGGGTAACAGAACCTGGTCAGGGCCCCACAATGCACCCCATCTTGGATTCCTCTAGGTCTCTAGTTTTAAAAAATGCACAGGTTTGGTAGGTTTCCCTAGGTGCCGGCTGAGCTAGCGGCCAAAATCTACAGGTAGGCACTTTGCAAAAAACACCTCTGTTTTCTTTCAAAAGATGTGATATGTCCACGTTGTGTTTTTGGGCGTTTCCTGTCACGGGCGCTAGGCCTACCCACACAAGTAAGGTATCATTTTTATCGGGAGACTTGAGGGAACGCTGGGTGGAAGGAAATTTGTGGCTCCTCTCAGATTCCAGAACTTTCTGTCACCGAAATGTGAGGAAAACTTGTTTTTTTAGCCAAATGTTGAGGTTTGCAAAGGATTCTGGGTCACAGAACCTGGTCAGAGCCCCACAAGTCACCCCATATTGGATTCCCCTAGGTCTCTAGTTTTCAAAAATGCACAGGTTTGGTAGGCTTCCCTAGGTGCCGGCTGAGCTAGAGGCAAAAACCTACAGGTAGGCACCTTGCAAAAAACATCTCTGTTTTCTTTAAAAAAATGTGGTGTCCATGTTGTGTTTTGGGGCATTTCCTGTCACGGGCGCTAGGCGTACCCACACAAGTGAGGTATTATTTTTATCGGGAGACTTGGGGGAACGCTGGGTGGAAGGAAATTTGTGGCTCCTCTCATATTCCAAAACTTTCTGTCACCGAAATGTGAGAAAAATAGTTTTTTTAGCCAAATTTTGAGGTTTGCAAAGGATTCTGTGTAACAGAACCTGGTCAGAGTCACCCCATCTTGGATTCCCCTAGGTCTCTAGTTTTCAAAAATGCACAGGTTTGGTAGGTTTCCCTAGGTGCCGGCTGAGCTTGAGGCCAAAATCTACAGGTAGGCACTTTGCAAAAAACACCTCTGTTTTCTTTAAAAAAATGTTATGTGTCCACGTTGTGTTTTGGGGCGTTTCCTGTCACGGGCGCTAGGCCTACGCACAGAAGTGAGGTATCATTTTTATCGGGAGACTTGGGGGAACGCTGGGTGGAAGGAAATTTGAAGCTCCTCTCAGATTCCAGAACTTTCTGTCACCGAAATGTGAGGAAAACTTGTTTTTTTAGCCAAATTTTGAGGTTTGCAAAGGATTCTGGGTAACAGAATCTGGTCAGAGCCCCTCAAGTCACCCCATATTGGATTCCCCGAGGTCTCTAGTTTTAAGAAATGCACAGGTTTGGTAGGTTTCCCTACGTGTCGGCTGAGCTAGAGGCCAAAATCTACAGGTTGGCACTTTGCAAAAAACACCTCTGTTTTCTTTCAAAAAATGTTATGTGTCCATGTTGTGTTTTGGGGCATTTCCTATCACAGGCGCTATGCCTACCCACACAAGTGAGGTATCATTTTTATCGGGAGACTTGGGGGAACGCTGGGTGGAAGGAAATTTGTGGCTCCTCTCAGATTCCAGAACTTTCTGTCACCGAAATGTGAGGAAAATGTGTTTTTTTTAGCCACATTTTGAGGTTTGCAAAGGATTCTGGGTCACAGAACCTGGTCAGAGCCCCACAAGTCACCCCATCTTGGATTCCCCTTGGTCTCTAGTTTTCAAAAATGCACATGTTTGATACGTTTCCATAGGTGCCGGCTGAGCTAGAGGCCAAATTCTACAGGAAGGCACTTTGCAAAAAACACCTCTGTTTTCTTTCAAAAAATGTGATGTGTCCACGTTGTGTTTTGGGGCGTTTCCTGTCACGGGCGCTAGGCCTACCCACAGAAGTGAGGTATCATTTTTATCGGGAGACTTGGGGGAACGCTGGGTGGAAGGAAATTTGTGGCTCCTCTCAGATTCCAGAACTTTCTGTCACCGAAATGTGAGGAAAACGTGTTTTTTTAGCCAAATTTTGAGGTTTGCAAAGGATTCTGGGTAACAGGACCTGGGCAGAGCCCCACAAGTCACCCCATCTTCGATTCCCCTAGGTCTCTAGTTTTCAAAAATGCACAGGTTTGGTAGGTTTCCCTAGGTGCCGGCTGAGCTAGAGGCCAAAATCTACAGGTAGGCACTTTGCAAAAAACACCTCTGTTTTCTTTAAAAAAATGTGATGTGTCCACGTTGTGTTTTGGGGCGTTTCCTGTCACGGGCTCTAGGCCTACCCACAGAAGTGAGGTATCATTTTTATCGGGAGACTTGGGGGAACGCTGGGTGGAAGGAAATTTGTGGCTCCTCTCAGATTCCAGAACTTTCTGTCACCGAAATGTGAGGAAAACTAATTTTTTTAGCCAAATTTTGAGGTTTGCAAAGGATTCTGGGTAACAGGACCTGGGCAGAGCCCCACAAGTCACCCCATCTTCGATTCCCCTAGGTCTCTAGTTTTCAAAAATGCACAGGTTTGGTAGGTTTCCCTAGGTGCCGGCTGAGCTAGAGGCCAAAATCTACTTGTAGGCACTTTGCAAAAAACACCTCTGTTTTCTTTAAAAAAATGTGATGTGTCCACGTTGTGTTTTGGGGCGTTTCCTGTCACAGGCTCTAGGCCTACCCACAGAAGTGAGGTATCATTTTTATCGGGAGACTTGGGGGAACGCTGGGTGGAAGGAAATTTGTGGCTCCTCTCAGATTCCAGAACTTTATGTCACCGAAATGTGAGGAAAACTAGTTTTTTTAGCCAAATTTTGAGGTTTGCAAAGGATTCTGGGTAACAGAACCTGGTCAGGGCCCCACAATGCACCCCATCTTGGATTCCTCTAGGTCTCTAGTTTTAAAAAATGCACAGGTTTGGTAGGTTTCCCTAGGTGCCGGCTGAGCTAGCGGCCAAAATCTACAGGTAGGCACTTTGCAAAAAACACCTCTGTTTTCTTTCAAAAGATGTGATATGTCCACGTTGTGTTTTGGGGCGTTTCCGTGTCACGGGCGCTAGGCCTACCCCCAGAAGTGAGGTATCATTTTTATCGGGAGACTTGGGGGAACGCTGGGTGTAAGGAAATTTGTGGCTCCTCTCAGATTCCAGAACTTTCGGTCACCGAAATGTGAGGAAAATGTGTTTTTTTAGCCACATTTTGATATTTGCAAAGGATTCTGGGTCACAGAACCTGGTCAGAGCCCCACAAGTCACCCCATCTTGGATTCCCCTAGGTCTCTAGTTTTCAAAAATGCACAGGTTTGGTAGGTTTTCCTAGGTGCCGGCTGAGCTAGAGGCCAAAATCTACAGGTAGGCACTTTGCAAAAAACACCTCTGTTTTCTTTAAAAAAATGTGATGTGTCCACGTTGTGTTTTGGGGCGTTTCCTGTCACGGGCTCTAGGCCTACCCACAGAAGTGAGGTATCATTTTTATCGGGAGACTTGGGGAAACGCTGGGTGGAAGGAAATTTGTGGCTCCTCTCAGATTCCAGAACTTTCTGTCACCGAAATGTGAGGAAAACTAGATTTTTTAGCCAAATTTTGAGGTTTGCAAAGGATTCTGGGTAACAGAACCTGGTCAGGGCCCCACAATGCACCCCATCTTGGATTCCTCTAGGTCTCTAGTTTTAAAAAATGCACAGGTTTGGTAGGTTTCCCTAGGTGCCGGCTGAGCTAGCGGCCAAAATCTACAGGTAGGCACTTTGCAAAAAACACCTCTGTTTTCTTTCAAAAGATGTGATATGTCCACGTTGTGTTTTGGGGCGTTTCCGTGTCACGGGCGCTAGGCCTACCCCCAGAAGTGAGGTATCATTTTTATCGGGAGACTTGGGGGAACGCTGGGTGGAAGGAAATTTGTGGCTCCTCTCAGATTCCAGAACTTTCGGTCACCGAAATGTGAGGAAAATGTGTTTTTTTAGCCACATTTTGAGGTTTGCAAAGGATTCTGGGTCACAGAACCTAGTCAGAGCCCCACAAGTCACCCCATCTTGGATTCCCCTAGGTCTCTAGTTTTCAAAAATGCACAGGTTTGGTACGTTTCCCTAGGTGCCGGCTGAGCTAGAGGCCAAAATCTACATGTAGGCACTTTGCAAAAAACACCTCTGTTTTCTTTAAAAAAATGTGATGTGTCCACGTTGTGTTTTGGGGCGTTTCCTGTCACGGGCGCTAGGCCTACCCACACAAGTGAGGTATCATTTTTATCGGGAGACTTGGGGGAACGCTGGGTGGAAGGAAATTTGTGGCTCATCTCAGATTCCAGAACTTTCGGTCACCGAAATGTGAGGAATATGTGTTTTTTTAGCCACATTTTGAGGTTTGCAAAGGATTCTGGGTCACAGAACCTGGTCAGAGCCCCACAAGTCACCCCATCTTGGATTCCCCTAGGTCTCTAGTTTTCAAAAATGCACAGGTTTGGTACGTTTTCCTATGTGCCGGCTGAGCTAGAGGCCAAAATCTACAGGTAGGCACTTTGCAAAAAACACCTCTGTTTTCTTTCAAAAAATGTGATATGTCCACGTTGTGTTTTGGGGCGTTTCCTGTCACAGGCGCTAGGCCTACCCCCAGAAGTGAGGTATCATTTTTATCGGGAGACTTGGGGGAACGCTGGGTGGAAGGAAATTTGTGGCTCATCTCAGATTCCAGAACTTTCGGTCACCGAAATGTGAGGAATATGTGTTTTTTTAGCCACATTTTGAGGTTTGCAAAGGATTCTGGGTCACAGAACCTGGTCAGAGCCCCACAAGTCACCCCATCTTGGATTCCCCTAGGTCTCTAGTTTTCAAAAATGCACAGGTTTGGTACGTTTCCCTATGTGCCGGCTGAGCTAGAGGCCAAAATCTACATGTAGGCACTTTGCAAAAAACACCTCTGTTTTCTTTCAAAAAATGTGATATGTCCACGTTGTGTTTTGGGGCGTTTCCTGTCACGGGCGCTAGGACTACCCCCAGAAGGGAGGTATCATTTTTATCGGGAGACTTGGGGGAACGCTGGGTGGAAGGAAATTTGTGTCTCCTCTCAGATTCCAGAACTTTCGGTCACCGAAATGTGAGGAAAATGTGTTTTTTTAGCCACATTTTGAGGTTTGCAAAGGATTCTGGGTCACAGAACCTGGTCAGAGCCCCACAAGTCACCCCATCTTGGATTCCCCTAGGTCTCTAGTTTTCAAAAATGCACAGGTTTGGTAGGTTTCCCTAGGTGCCGGCTGAGCTAGAGGCCAAAATCTACAGGTAGGCACTTTGCAAAAAACACCTCTGTTTTCTTTAAAAAAATGTGATGTGTCCACGTTGTGTTTTGGGGCGTTTCCTGTCACGGGCTCTAGGCCTACCCACAGAAGTGAGGTATCATTTTTATCGGGAGACTTGGGGGAACACTGGGTGGAAGGAAATTTGAGGCTCCTCTCAGATTCCAGAACTTTCTGTCACCGAAATGTGAGGAAAACTAGTTTTTTTAGCCAAATTTTGAGGTTTGCAAAGGATTCTGGGTAACAGAACCTGGTCAGGGCCCCACAATGCACCCCATCTTGGATTCCTCTAGGTCTCTAGTTTTAAAAAATGCACAGGTTTGGTAGGTTTCCCTAGGTGCCGGCTGAGCTAGCGGCCAAAATCTACAGGTAGGCACTTTGCAAAAAACACCTCTGTTTTCTTTCAAAAGATGTGATATGTCCACGTTGTGTTTTGGGGCGTTTCCTGTCACGGGCGCTAGGCCTACCCACACAAGTAAGGTATAATTTTTATCGGGAGTCTTGAGGGAACGCTGGGTGGAAGGAAATTTGTGGCTCCTCTCAGATTCCAGAACTTTCTGTCACCGAAATGTGAGGAAAACTTGTTTTTTTAGCCAAATGTTGAGGTTTGCAAAGGATTCTGGGTCACAGAACCTGGTCAGAGCCCCACAAGTCACCCCATATTGGATTCCCCTAGGTCTCTAGTTTTCAAAAATGCACAGGTTTGGTAGGTTTCCCTAGGTGCCGGCTGAGCTAGAGGCAAAAACCTACAGGTAGGCACCTTGCAAAAAACATCTCTGTTTTCTTTAAAAAAATGTGGTGTCCATGTTGTGTTTTGGGGCATTTCCTGTCACGGGCGCTAGGCGTACCCACACAAGTGAGGTATCATTTTTATCGGGAGACTTGGGGGAACGCTGGGTGGAAGGAAATTTGTGGCTCCTCTCATATTCCAAAACTTTCTGTCACCGAAATGTGAGGAAAACTAGTTTTTTTAGCCAAATTTTGAGGTTTGCAAAGGATTCTGTGTAACAGAATCTGGTCAGAGCCCCACAAGTCACCCCATATTGGATTCCCCGAGGTCTCTAGTTTTAAGAAATGCACAGGTTTGGTAGGTTTCCCTACGTGTCGGCTGAGCTAGAGGCCAAAATCTACAGGTTGGCACTTTGCAAAAAACACCTCTGTTTTCTTTCAAAAAATGTGATGTGTCCACGTTGTGTTTTGGGGCGTTTCCTGTCACGGGCGCTAGGCCTACCCACAGAAGTGAGGTATCATTTTTATCGGGAGACTTGGGGGAACGCTGGGTGGAAGGAAATTTGTGGCTCCTCTCAGATTCCAGAACTTTCTGTCACCGAAATGTGAGGAAAACTTGTTTTTTTAGCCAAATTTTGAGGTTTGCAAAGGATTCTGGGTAACAGGACCTGGGCAGAGCCCGACAAGTCACCCCATCCTGGATTCCCCTAGGTCTCTAGTTTTCAAAAATGCACAGGTTTGGTAGGTTTCCCTAGGTGCCGGCTGAGCTAGAGGCCAAAATCTACAGGTAGGCACTTTGCAAAAAACACCTCTGTTTTCTTTAAAAAAATGTGATGTGTCCACGTTGTGTTTTGGGGCGTTTCCTGTCACGGGCTCTAGGCCTACCCACAGAAGTGAGGTATCATTTTTATCGGGAGACTTGGGGGAACGCTGGGTGGAAGGAAATTTGTGGCTCCTCTTAGATTCCAGAACTTTCTGTCACCGAAATGTGAGGAAAACTAGATTTTTTAGCCAAATTTTGAGGTTTGCAAAGGATTCTGGGTAACAGAACCTGGTCAGGGCCCCACAATGCACCCCATCTTGGATTCCTCTAGGTCTCTAGTTTTGAAAAATGCACAGGTTTGGTAGGTTTCCCTAGGTGCCGGCTGAGCTAGCGGCCAAAATCTACAGGTAGGCACTTTGCAAAAAACACCTCTGTTTTCTTTCAAAAGATGTGATATGTCCACGTTGTGTTTTGGGGCGTTTCCTGTCACGGGCGCTAGGCCTACCCACACAAGTGAGGTATCATTTTTATCGGGAGACTTGGGGGAATGCTGGGTGGAAAGAAATTTGTGGCTCCTCTCAGATTCCAGAACTTTCTGTTACCGAAATGTGAGGAAACTTGTTTTTTTAGCCAACTTTTGAGGTTTGCAAAGGATTCTGGGTAAAAGAACCTGGTCAGAGCCCCACAAGTCACCCCATCTTGGATTCCCCTAGGTCTCTAGTTTTAAAAATTGCACAGGTTTGGTAGGTTTCCCTAGGTGCCGGCTGAGCTAGAGGCCAAAATCTACATGTAGGCACTTTGCAAAAAACACCTCTGTTTTCTTTCAAAAGATGTGATATGTCCACGTTGTGTTTTGGGGCGTTTCATGTCACGGGCGCTAGGCCTACCCACACAAGTGAGGTATCATTTTTATCGGGAGACTTGGGGGAACGCTGGGTGGAAGGAAATTTGTGGCTCCTCTCAGATTCCAGAACTTTCGGTCACCGAAATGTGAGGAAAATTTATTTTTTTAGCCACATTTTGAGGTTTGCAAAGGATTCTGGGTCACAGAACCTAGTCAGAGCCCCACAAGTCACCCCATCTTGGATTCCCCTAGGTCTCTAGTTTTCAAAAATGCACAGGTTTGGTACGTTTCCCTAGGTGCCGGCTGAGCTAGAGGCCAAAATCTACAGGTAGGCACTTTGCAAAAAACACCTCTGTTTTCTTTAAAAAAATGTGATGTGCCCACGTTGTGTGTTGGGGCGTTTCCTGTCACGGGCCCTAGGCCTACCCACACAAGTGAGGTATCATTTTTATCGGGAGACTTGGGGGAACGCTGGGTGGAAGGAAATTTGTGGCTCATCTCAGATTCCAGAACTTTCGGTCACCGAAATGTGAGGAATATGTGTTTTTTTAGCCACATTTTGAGGTTTGCAAAGGATTCTGGGTCACAGAACCTGGTCAGAGCCCCACAAGTCACCCCATCTTGGATTCCCCTAGGTCTCTAGTTTTCAAAAATGCACAGGTTTGGTACGTTTTCCTATGTGCCGGCTGAGCTAGAGGCCAAAATCTACAGGTAGGCACTTTGCAAAAAACACCTCTGTTTTCTTTCAAAAAATGTGATATGTCCACGTTGTGTTTTGGGGCGTTTCCTGTCACAGGCGCTAGGCCTACCCCCAGAAGTGAGGTATCATTTTTATCGGGAGACTTGGGGGAACGCTGGGTGGAAGGAAATTTGTGGCTCATCTCAGATTCCAGAACTTTCGGTCACCGAAATGTGAGGAATATGTGTTTTTTTAGCCACATTTTGAGGTTTGCAAAGGATTCTGGGTCACAGAACCTGGTCAGAGCCCCACAAGTCACCCCATCTTGGATTCCCCTAGGTCTCTAGTTTTCAAAAATGCACAGGTTTGGTACGTTTCCCTATGTGCCGGCTGAGCTAGAGGCCAAAATCTACATGTAGGCACTTTGCAAAAAACACCTCTGTTTTCTTTAAAAAAATGTGATATGTCCACGTTGTGTTTTGGGGCGTTTCCTGTCACGGGCGCTAGGACTACCCCCAGAAGGGAGGTATCATTTTTATCGGGAGACTTGGGGGAACGCTGGGTGGAAGGAAATTTGTGGCTCCTCTCAGATTCCAGAACTTTCGGTCACCGAAATGTGAGGAAAATGTGTTTTTTTAGCCACATTTTGAGGTTTGCAAAGGATTCTGGGTCACAGAACCTGGTCAGAGCCCCACAAGTCACCCCATCTTGGATTCCCCTAGGTCTCTAGTTTTCAAAAATGCACAGGTTTGGTAGGTTTCCCTAGGTGCTGGCTGAGCTGGAGGCCAAAATCTACAGGTAGGCACTTTGCAAAAAACACCTCTGTTTTCTTTAAAAAAATGTGATGTGTCCACGTTGTGTTTTGGGGCGTTTCCTGTCACGGGCTCTAGGCCTACCCACAGAAGTGAGGTATCATTTTTATCGGGAGACTTGGGGGAACACTGGGTGGAAGGAAATTTGTGGCTCCTCTCAGATTCCAGAACTTTCTGTCACCGAAATGTGAGGAAAACTAGTTTTTTTAGCCAAATTTTGAGGTTTGCAAAGGATTCTGGGTAACAGAACCTGGTCAGGGCCCCACAATGCACCCCATCTTGGATTCCTCTAGGTCTCTAGTTTTAAAAAATGCACAGGTTTGGTAGGTTTCCCTAGGTGCCGGCTGAGCTAGCGGCCAAAATCTACAGGTAGGCACTTTGCAAAAAACACCTCTGTTTTCTTTCAAAAGATGTGATATGTCCACGTTGTGTTTTGGGGCGTTTCCTGTCACGGGCGCTAGGCCTACCCACACAAGTAAGATATCGTTTTTATCGGGAGACTTGAGGGAACGCTGGGTGGAAGGAAATTTGTGGCTCCTCTCAGATTCCAGAACTTTCTGTCACCGAAATGTGAGGAAAACTTGTTTTTTTAGCCAAATGTTGAGGTTTGCAAAGGATTCTGGGTCACAGAACCTGGTCAGAGCCCCACAAGTCACCCCATATTGGATTCCCCTAGGTCTCTAGTTTTCAAAAATGCATAGGTTTGGTAGGTTTCCCTAGGTGCCGGCTGAGCTAGAGGCAAAAACCTACAGGTAGGCACCTTGCAAAAAACATCTCTGTTTTCTTTAAAAAAATGTGGTGTCCATGTTGTGTTTTGGGGCATTTCCTGTCACGGGCGCTAGGCGTACCCACACAAGTGAGGTATCATTTTTATCGGGAGACTTGGGGGAACGCTGGGTGGAAGGAAATTTGTGGCTCCTCTCATATTCCAAAACTTTCTGTCACCGAAATGTGAGGAAAACTAGTTTTTTTAGCCAAATTTTGAGGTTTGCAAAGGATTCTGTGTAACAGAACCTGGTCAGAGTCACCCCATCTTGGATTCCCCTAGGTCTCTAGTTTTCAAAAATGCACAGGTTTGGTAGGTTTTCCTAGGTGCCGGCTGAGCTAGAGGCCAAAATCTACAGGTAGGCTCTTTGCAAAAAACACCTCTGTTTTCTTTAAAAAAATGTGATGTGTCCACGTTGTGTTTTGGGGCGTTTCCTGTCACGGGCTCTAGGCCTACCCACACAAGTGAGGTATCATTTTTATCGGGAGACTTGGGGGAACGCTGGGTGGAAGGAAATTTGTGGCTCCTCTCAGATTCCAGAACTTTCTGTCACCGAAATGTGAGGAAAACTAGTTTTTTTAGCCAAATTTTGAGGTTTGCAAAGGATTCTGGGTAACAGAACCTGGTTAGGGCCCCACAATGCACCCCATCTTGGATTCCTCTAGGTCTCTAGTTTTAAAAAATGCACAGGTTTGGTAGGTTTCCCTAGGTGCCGGCTGAGCTAGCGGCCAAAATCTACAGGTAGGCACTTTGCAAAAAACACCTCTGTTTTCTTTCAAAAGATGTGATATGTCCACGTTGTGTTTTGGGGCGTTTCCGTGTCACGGGCGCTAGGCCTACCCCCAGAAGTGAGGTATCATTTTTATCGGGAGACTTGGGGGAACGCTGGGTGGAAGGAAATTTGTGGCTCCTCTCAGATTCCAGAACTTTCGGACACCGAAATGTGAGGAAAATGTGTTTTTTTAGCCACATTTTGAGGTTTGCAAAGGATTCTGGGTCACAGAACCTAGTCAGAGCCCCACAAGTCACCCCATCTTGGATTCCCCTAGGTCTCTAGTTTTCAAAAATGCACAGGTTTGGTACGTTTCCCTAGGTGCTGGCTGAGCTAGAGGCCAAAATCTACATGTAGGCACTTTGCAAAAAACACCTCTGTTTTCTTTAAAAAAAAATGTGATGTGTCCACGTTGTGTTTTGGGGCGTTTCCTGTCACGGGCGCTAGGCCTACCCACACAAGTGAGGTATCATTTTTATCGGGAGACTTGGGGGAACGCTGGGTGGAAGGAAATTTGTGGCTCATCTCAGATTCCAGAACTTTCGGTCACCGAAATGTGAGGAATATGTGTTTTTTTAGCCACATTTTGAGGTTTGCAAAGGATTCTGGGTCACAGAACCTGGTCAGAGCCCCACAAGTCACCCCATCTTGGATTCCCCTAGGTCTCTAGTTTTCAAAAATGCACAGGTTTGGTACGTTTTCCTATGTGCCGGCTGAGCTAGAGGCCAAAATGTACAGGTAGGCACTTTGCAAAAAACACCTCTGTTTTCTTTCAAAAAATGTGATATGTCCACGTTGTGTTTTGGGGCGTTTCCTGTCACAGGCGCTAGGCCTACCCCCAGAAGTGAGGTATCATTTTTATCGGGAGACTTGGGGGAACGCTGGGTGGAAGGAAATTTGTGGCTCATCTCAGATTCCAGAACTTTCGGTCACCGAAATGTGAGGAATATGTGTTTTTTTAGCCACATTTTGAGGTTTGCAAAGGATTCTGGGTCACAGAACCTGGTCAGAGCCCCACAAGTCACCCCATCTTGGATTCCCCTAGGTCTCTAGTTTTCAAAAATGCACAGGTTTTGTACGTTTCCCTATGTGCCGGCTGAGCTAGAGGCCAAAATCTACATGTAGGCACTTTGCAAAAAACACCTCTGTTTTCTTTCAAAAAATGTGATATGTCCACATTGTGTTTTGGGGCGTTTCCTGTCACGGGCGCTAGGACTACCCCCAGAAGGGAGGTATCATTTTTATCGGGAGACTTGGGGGAACGCTGGGTGGAAGGAAATTTGAGGCTCCTCTCAGATTCCAGAACTTTCGGTCACCGAAATGTGAGGAAAATGTGTTTTTTTAGCCACATTTTGAGGTTTGCAAAGGATTCTGGGTCACAGAACCTGGTCAGAGCCCCACAAGTCACCCCATCTTGGATTCCCCTAGGTCTCTAGTTTTCAAAAATGCACAGGTTTGGTAGGTTTCCCTAGGTGCCGGCTGAGCTGGAGGCCAAAATCTACAGGTAGGCACTTTGCAAAAAACACCTCTGTTTTTTCTTTAAAAAAATGTGATGTGTCCACGTTGTGTTTTGGGGCGTTTCCTGTCACGGGCTCTAGGCCTACCCACAGAAGTGAGGTATCATTTTTATCGGGAGACTTGGGGGAACACTGGGTGGAAGGAAATTTGTGGCTCCTCTCAGATTCCAGAACTTTCTGTCACCGAAATGTGAGGAAAACTAGTTTTTTTAGCCAAATTTTGAGGTTTGCAAAGGATTCTGGGTAACAGAACCTGGTCAGTGCCCCACAATGCACCCCATCTTGGATTCCTCTAGGTCTCTAGTTTTAAAAAATGCACAGGTTTGGTAGGTTTCCCTAGGTGCCGGCTGAGCTAGCGGCCAAAATCTACAGGTAGGCACTTTGCAAAAAACACCTCTGTTTTCTTTCAAAAGATGTGATATGTCCACGTTGTGTTTTTGGGCGTTTCCTGTCACGGGCGCTAGGCCTACCCACACAAGTAAGGTATCATTTTTATCGGGAGACTTGAGGGAACGCTGGGTGGAAGGAAATTTGTGGCTCCTCTCAGATTCCAGAACTTTCTGTCACCGAAATGTGAGGAAAACTTGTTTTTTTAGCCAAATGTTGAGGTTTGCAAAGGATTCTGGGTCACAGAACCTGGTCAGAGCCCCACAAGTCACCCCATATTGGATTCCCCTAGGTCTCTAGTTTTCAAAAATGCACAGGTTTGGTAGGCTTCCCTAGGTGCCGGCTGAGCTAGAGGCAAAAACCTACAGGTAGGCACCTTGCAAAAAACATCTCTGTTTTCTTTAAAAAAATGTGGTGTCCATGTTGTGTTTTGGGGCATTTCCTGTCACGGGCGCTAGGCGTACCCACACAAGTGAGGTATTATTTTTATCGGGAGACTTTGGGGAACGCTGGGTGGAAGGAAATTTGTGGCTCCTCTCATATTCCAAAACTTTCTGTCACCGAAATGTGAGAAAAATAGTTTTTTTAGCCAAATTTTGAGGTTTGCAAAGGATTCTGTGTAACAGAACCTGGTCAGAGTCACCCCATCTTGGATTCCCCTAGGTCTCTAGTTTTCAAAAATGCACAGGTTTGGTAGGTTTCCCTAGGTGCCGGCTGAGCTTGAGGCCAAAATCTACAGGTAGGCACTTTGCAAAAAACACCTCTGTTTTCTTTAAAAAAATGTTATGTGTCCACGTTGTGTTTTGGGGCGTTTCCTGTCACGGGCGCTAGGCCTACGCACAGAAGTGAGGTATCATTTTTATCGGGAGACTTGGGGGAACGCTGGGTGGAAGGAAATTTGAAGCTCCTCTCAGATTCCAGAACTTTCTGTCACCGAAATGTGAGGAAAACTTGTTTTTTTAGCCAAATTTTGAGGTTTGCAAAGGATTCTGGGTAACAGAATCTGGTCAGAGCCCCTCAAGTCACCCCATATTGGATTCCCCGAGGTCTCTAGTTTTAAGAAATGCACAGGTTTGGTAGGTTTCCCTACGTGTCGGCTGAGCTAGAGGCCAAAATCTACAGGTTGGCACTTTGCAAAAAACACCTCTGTTTTCTTTCAAAAAATGTTATGTGTCCATGTTGTGTTTTGGGGCATTTCCTATCACAGGCGCTATGCCTACCCACACAAGTGAGGTATCATTTTTATCGGGAGACTTGGGGGAACGCTGGGTGGAAGGAAATTTGTGGCTCCTCTCAGATTCCAGAACTTTCTGTCACCGAAATGTGAGGAAAATGTGTTTTTTTTAGCCACATTTTGAGGTTTGCAAAGGATTCTGGGTCACAGAACCTGGTCAGAGCCCCACAAGTCACCCCATCTTGGATTCCCCTAGGTCTCTAGTTTTCAAAAATGCACATGTTTGATACGTTTCCATAGGTGCCGGCTGAGCTAGAGGCCAAATTCTACAGGAAGGCACTTTGCAAAAAACACCTCTGTTTTCTTTCAAAAAATGTGATGTGTCCACGTTGTGTTTTGGGGCGTTTCCTGTCACGGGCGCTAGGCCTACCCACAGAAGTGAGGTATCATTTTTATCGGGAGACTTGGGGGAACGCTGGGTGGAAGGAAATTTGTGGCTCCTCTCAGATTCCAGAACTTTCTGTCACCGAAATGTGAGGAAAACGTGTTTTTTTAGCCAAATTTTGAGGTTTGCAAAGGATTCTGGGTAACAGGACCTGGGCAGAGCCCCACAAGTCACCCCATCTTCGATTCCCCTAGGTCTCTAGTTTTCAAAAATGCACAGGTTTGGTAGGTTTCCCTAGGTGCCGGCTGAGCTAGAGGCCAAAATCTACAGGTAGGCACTTTGCAAAAAACACCTCTGTTTTCTTTAAAAAAATGTGATGTGTCCACGTTGTGTTTTGGGGCGTTTCCTGTCACGGGCTCTAGGCCTACCCACAGAAGTGAGGTATCATTTTTATCGGGAGACTTGGGGGAACGCTGGGTGGAAGGAAATTTGTGGCTCCTCTCAGATTCCAGAACTTTCTGTCACCGAAATGTGAGGAAAACTAATTTTTTTAGCCAAATTTTGAGGTTTGCAAAGGATTCTGGGTAACAGGACCTGGGCAGAGCCCCACAAGTCACCCCATCTTCGATTCCCCTAGGTCTCTAGTTTTCAAAAATGCACAGGTTTGGTAGGTTTCCCTAGGTGCCGGCTGAGCTAGAGGCCAAAATCTACTTGTAGGCACTTTGCAAAAAACACCTCTGTTTTCTTTAAAAAAATGTGATGTGTCCACGTTGTGTTTTGGGGCGTTTCCTGTCACAGGCTCTAGGCCTACCCACAGAAGTGAGGTATCATTTTTATCGGGAGACTTGGGGGAACGCTGGGTGGAAGGAAATTTGTGGCTCCTCTCAGATTCCAGAACTTTATGTCACCGAAATGTGAGGAAAACTAGTTTTTTTAGCCAAATTTTGAGGTTTGCAAAGGATTCTGGGTAACAGAACCTGGTCAGGGCCCCACAATGCACCCCATCTTGGATTCCTCTAGGTCTCTAGTTTTAAAAAATGCACAGGTTTGGTAGGTTTCCCTAGGTGCCGGCTGAGCTAGCGGCCAAAATCTACAGGTAGGCACTTTGCAAAAAACACCTCTGTTTTCTTTCAAAAGATGTGATATGTCCACGTTGTGTTTTGGGGCGTTTCCGTGTCACGGGCGCTAGGCCTACCCCCAGAAGTGAGGTATCATTTTTATCGGGAGACTTGGGGGAACGCTGGGTGTAAGGAAATTTGTGGCTCCTCTCAGATTCCAGAACTTTCGGTCACCGAAATGTGAGGAAAATGTGTTTTTTTAGCCACATTTTGATATTTGCAAAGGATTCTGGGTCACAGAACCTGGTCAGAGCCCCACAAGTCACCCCATCTTGGATTCCCCTAGGTCTCTAGTTTTCAAAAATGCACAGGTTTGGTAGGTTTTCCTAGGTGCCGGCTGAGCTAGAGGCCAAAATCTACAGGTAGGCACTTTGCAAAAAACACCTCTGTTTTCTTTAAAAAAATGTGATGTGTCCACGTTGTGTTTTGGGGCGTTTCCTGTCACGGGCTCTAGGCCTACCCACAGAAGTGAGGTATCATTTTTATCGGGAGACTTGGGGAAACGCTGGGTGGAAGGAAATTTGTGGCTCCTCTCAGATTCCAGAACTTTCTGTCACCGAAATGTGAGGAAAACTAGATTTTTTAGCCAAATTTTGAGGTTTGCAAAGGATTCTGGGTAACAGAACCTGGTCAGGGCCCCACAATGCACCCCATCTTGGATTCCTCTAGGTCTCTAGTTTTAAAAAATGCACAGGTTTGGTAGGTTTCCCTAGGTGCCGGCTGAGCTAGCGGCCAAAATCTACAGGTAGGCACTTTGCAAAAAACACCTCTGTTTTCTTTCAAAAGATGTGATATGTCCACGTTGTGTTTTGGGGCGTTTCCGTGTCACGGGCGCTAGGCCTACCCCCAGAAGTGAGGTATCATTTTTATCGGGAGACTTGGGGGAACGCTGGGTGGAAGGAAATTTGTGGCTCCTCTCAGATTCCAGAACTTTCGGTCACCGAAATGTGAGGAAAATGTGTTTTTTTAGCCACATTTTGAGGTTTGCAAAGGATTCTGGGTCACAGAACCTAGTCAGAGCCCCACAAGTCACCCCATCTTGGATTCCCCTAGGTCTCTAGTTTTCAAAAATGCACAGGTTTGGTACGTTTCCCTAGGTGCCGGCTGAGCTAGAGGCCAAAATCTACATGTAGGCACTTTGCAAAAAACACCTCTGTTTTCTTTAAAAAAATGTGATGTGTCCACGTTGTGTTTTGGGGCGTTTCCTGTCACGGGCGCTAGGCCTACCCACACAAGTGAGGTATCATTTTTATCGGGAGACTTGGGGGAACGCTGGGTGGAAGGAAATTTGTGGCTCATCTCAGATTCCAGAACTTTCGGTCACCGAAATGTGAGGAATATGTGTTTTTTTAGCCACATTTTGAGGTTTGCAAAGGATTCTGGGTCACAGAACCTGGTCAGAGCCCCACAAGTCACCCCATCTTGGATTCCCCTAGGTCTCTAGTTTTCAAAAATGCACAGGTTTGGTACGTTTTCCTATGTGCCGGCTGAGCTAGAGGCCAAAATCTACAGGTAGGCACTTTGCAAAAAACACCTCTGTTTTCTTTCAAAAAATGTGATATGTCCACGTTGTGTTTTGGGGCGTTTCCTGTCACAGGCGCTGGGCCTACCCCCAGAAGTGAGGTATCATTTTTATCGGGAGACTTGGGGGAACGCTGGGTGGAAGGAAATTTGTGGCTCATCTCAGATTCCAGAACTTTCGGTCACCGAAATGTGAGGAATATGTGTTTTTTTAGCCACATTTTGAGGTTTGCAAAGGATTCTGGGTCACAGAACCTGGTCAGAGCCCCACAAGTCACCCCATCTTGGATTCCCCTAGGTCTCTAGTTTTCAAAAATGCACAGGTTTGGTACGTTTCCCTATGTGCCGGCTGAGCTAGAGGCCAAAATCTACATGTAGGCACTTTGCAAAAAACACCTCTGTTTTCTTTCAAAAAATGTGATATGTCCACGTTGTGTTTTGGGGCGTTTCCTGTCACGGGCGCTAGGACTACCCCCAGAAGGGAGGTATCATTTTTATCGGGAGACTTGGGGGAACGCTGGGTGGAAGGAAATTTGTGTCTCCTCTCAGATTCCAGAACTTTCGGTCACCGAAATGTGAGGAAAATGTGTTTTTTTAGCCACATTTTGAGGTTTGCAAAGGATTCTGGGTCACAGAACCTGGTCAGAGCCCCACAAGTCACCCCATCTTGGATTCCCCTAGGTCTCTAGTTTTCAAAAATGCACAGGTTTGGTAGGTTTCCCTAGGTGCCGGCTGAGCTAGAGGCCAAAATCTACAGGTAGGCACTTTGCAAAAAACACCTCTGTTTTCTTTAAAAAAATGTGATGTGTCCACGTTGCGTTTTGGGGCGTTTCCTGTCACGGGCTCTAGGCCTACCCACAGAAGTGAGGTATCATTTTTATCGGGAGACTTGGGGGAACACTGGGTGGAAGGAAATTTGAGGCTCCTCTCAGATTCCAGAACTTTCTGTCACCGAAATGTGAGGAAAACTAGTTTTTTTAGCCAAATTTTGAGGTTTGCAAAGGATTCTGGGTAACAGAACCTGGTCAGGGCCCCACAATGCACCCCATCTTGGATTCCTCTAGGTCTCTAGTTTTAAAAAATGCACAGGTTTGGTAGGTTTCCCTAGGTGCCGGCTGAGCTAGCGGCCAAAATCTACAGGTAGGCACTTTGCAAAAAACACCTCTGTTTTCTTTCAAAAGATGTGATATGTCCACGTTGTGTTTTGGGGCGTTTCCTGTCACGGGCGCTAGGCCTACCCACACAAGTAAGGTATAATTTTTATCGGGAGTCTTGAGGGAACGCTGGGTGGAAGGAAATTTGTGGCTCCTCTCAGATTCCAGAACTTTCTGTCACCGAAATGTGAGGAAAACTTGTTTTTTTAGCCAAATGTTGAGGTTTGCAAAGGATTCTGGGTCACAGAACCTGGTCAGAGCCCCACAAGTCACCCCATATTGGATTCCCCTAGGTCTCTAGTTTTCAAAAATGCACAGGTTTGGTAGGTTTCCCTAGGTGCCGGCTGAGCTAGAGGCAAAAACCTACAGGTAGGCACCTTGCAAAAAACATCTCTGTTTTCTTTAAAAAAATGTGGTGTCCATGTTGTGTTTTGGGGCATTTCCTGTCACGGGCGCTAGGCGTACCCACACAAGTGAGGTATCATTTTTATCGGGAGACTTGGGGGAACGCTGGGTGGAAGGAAATTTGTGGCTCCTCTCATATTCCAAAACTTTCTGTCACCGAAATGTGAGGAAAACTAGTTTTTTTAGCCAAATTTTGAGGTTTGCAAAGGATTCTGTGTAACAGAATTTGGTCAGAGCCCCACAAGTCACCCCATATTGGATTCCCCGAGGTCTCTAGTTTTAAGAAATGCACAGGTTTGGTAGGTTTCCCTACGTGTCGGCTGAGCTAGAGGCCAAAATCTACAGGTTGGCACTTTGCAAAAAACACCTCTGTTTTCTTTCAAAAAATGTTATGTGTCCATGTTGTGTTTTGGGGCATTTCCTATCACAGGCGCTATGCCTACCCACACAAGTGAGGTATCATTTTTATCGGGAGACTTGGGGGAACGCTGGGTGGAAGGAAATTTGTGGCTCCTCTCAGATTCCAGAACTTTCTGTCACCGAAATGTGAGGAAAATGTGTTTTTTTTAGCCACATTTTGAGGTTTGCAAAGGATTCTGGGTCACAGAACCTGGTCAGAGCCCCACAAGTCACCCCATCTTGGATTCCCCTAGGTCTCTAGTTTTCAAAAATGCACATGTTTGATACGTTTCCATAGGTGCCGGCTGAGCTAGAGGCCAAATTCTACAGGAAGGCACTTTGCAAAAAACACCTCTGTTTTCTTTCAAAAAATGTGATGTGTCCACGTTGTGTTTTGGGGCGTTTCCTGTCACGGGCGCTAGGCCTACCCACAGAAGTGAGGTATCATTTTTATCGGGAGACTTGGGGGAACGCTGGGTGGAAGGAAATTTGTGGCTCCTCTCAGATTCCAGAACTTTCTGTCACCGAAATGTGAGGAAAACGTGTTTTTTTAGCCAAATTTTGAGGTTTGCAAAGGATTCTGGGTAACAGGACCTGGGCAAAGCCCCACAAGTCACCCCATCTTCGATTCCCCTAGGTCTCTAGTTTTCAAAAATGCACAGGTTTGGTAGGTTTCCCTAGGTGCCGGCTGAGCTAGAGGCCAAAATCTACAGGTAGGCACTTTGCAAAAAACACCTCTGTTTTCTTTAAAAAAATGTGATGTGTCCACGTTGTGTTTTGGGGCGTTTCCTGTCACGGGCTCTAGGCCTACCCACAGAAGTGAGGTATCATTTTTATCGGGAGACTTGGGGGAACGCTGGGTGGAAGGAAATTTGTGGCTCCTCTCAGATTCCAGAACTTTTTGTCACCGAAATGTGAGGAAAACTAGTTTTTTTAGCCAAATTTTGAGGTTTGCAAAGGATTCTGGGTAACAGGACCTGGGCAGAGCCCCACAAGTCACCCCATCTTCGATTCCCCTAGGTCTCTAGTTTTCAAAAATGCACAGGTTTGGTAGGTTTCCCTAGGTGCCGGCTGAGCTAGAGGCCAAAATCTACAGGTAGGCACTTTGCAAAAAACACCTCTGTTTTCTTTAAAAAAATGTGATGTGTCCACGTTGTGTTTTGGGGCGTTTCCTGTCACAGGCTCTAGGCCTACCCACAGAAGTGAGGTATCATTTTTATCGGGAGACTTGGGGGAACGCTGGGTGGAAGGAAATTTGTGGCTCCTCTCAGATTCCAGAACTTTCTGTCACCGAAATGTGAGGAAAACTAGTTTTTTTAGCCAAATTTTGAGGTTTGCAAAGGATTCTGGGTATCAGAACCTGGTCAGGGCCCCACAATGCACCCCATCTTGGATTCCTCTAGGTCTCTAGTTTTAAAAAATGCACAGGTTTGGTAGGTTTCCCTAGGTGCCGGCTGAGCTAGCGGCCAAAATCTACAGGTAGGCACTTTGCAAAAAACACCTCTGTTTTCTTTCAAAAGATGTGATATGTCGACGTTGTGTTTTGGGGCGTTTCCTGTCACGGTCGCTAGGCCTACCCACACAAGTGAGGTATCATTTTTATCGGGAGACTTGGGGGAATGCTGGGTGGAGGAAATTTGTGGCTCCTCTCAGATTCCAGAACTTTCTGTTACCGAAATGTGAGGAAACTTGTTTTTTTAGCCAAATTTTGAGGTTTGCAAAGGATTCTGGGTAAAAGAACCTGGTCAGAGCCCCACAAGTCACCCCATCTTGGATTCCCCTAGGTCTCTAGTTTTAAAAAATGCACAGGTTTGGTAGGTTTCCCTAGGTGCCGGCTGAGCTAGAGGCCAAAATCTACAGGTAGGCACTTTGCAAAAAACACCTCTGTTTTCTTTTAAAAAATGTGATGTGTCCAGGTTGTGTTTTGGGGCGTTTCCTGTCACGGGCGCTAGGCCTACCCAAAAAAGTAAGGTATCATTTTTATCGGGAGACTTGAGGGAACGCTGGGTGGAAGGAAATTTGTAGCTCCTCTCAGATTCCAGAACTTTCTGTCACCGAAATGTGAGGAAAACTTGTTTTTTTAGCCAAATGTTGAGGTTTGCAAAGGATTCTGGGTCACAGAACCTGGTCAGAGCCCCACAAGTCACCCCATATTGGATTCCCCTAGGTCTCTAGTTTTCAAAAATGCACAGGTTTGGTAGGTTTCCCTAGGTGCCGGCTGAGCTAGAGGCCAAAATCTACAGGTAGGCACTTTGCAAAAAACACCTCTGTTTTCTTTCAAAAGATGTGATATGTCCACGTTGTGTTTTGGGGCGTTTCCTGTCACGGGCTCTAGGCCTACCCACAGAAGTGAGGTATCATTTTTATCGGGAGACTTGGGGGAACACTGGGTGGAAGGAAATTTGAGGCTCCTCTCAGATTCCAGAACTTTCTGTCACCGAAATGTGAGGAAAACTAGTTTTTTTAGCCAAATTTTGAGGTTTGCAAAGGATTCTGGGTAACAGAACCTGGTCAGGGCCCCACAATGCACCCCATCTTGGATTCCTCTAGGTCTCTAGTTTTAAAAAATGCACAGGTTTGGTAGGTTTCCCTAGGTGCCGGCTGAGCTAGCGGCCAAAATCTACAGGTAGGCACTTTGCAAAAAACACCTCTGTTTTCTTTCAAAAGATGTGATATGTCCACGTTGTGTTTTGGGGCGTTTCCTGTCACGGGCGCTAGGCCTACCCACACAAGTAAGGTATAATTTTTATCGGGAGTCTTGAGGGAACGCTGGGTGGAAGGAAATTTGTGGCTCCTCTCAGATTCCAGAACTTTCTGTCACCGAAATGTGAGGAAAACTTGTTTTTTTAGCCAAATGTTGAGGTTTGCAAAGGATTCTGGGTCACAGAACCTGGTCAGAGCCCCACAAGTCACCCCATATTGGATTCCCCTAGGTCTCTAGTTTTCAAAAATGCACAGGTTTGGTAGGTTTCCCTAGGTGCCGGCTGAGCTAGAGGCAAAAACCTACAGGTAGGCACCTTGCAAAAAACATCTCTGTTTTCTTTAAAAAAATGTGGTGTCCATGTTGTGTTTTGGGGCATTTCCTGTCACGGGCGCTAGGCGTACCCACACAAGTGAGGTATCATTTTTATCGGGAGACTTGGGGGAACGCTGGGTGGAAGGAAATTTGTGGCTCCTCTCATATTCCAAAACTTTCTGTCACCGAAATGTGAGGAAAACTAGTTTTTTTAGCCAAATTTTGAGGTTTGCAAAGGATTCTGTGTAACAGAATCTGGTCAGAGCCCCACAAGTCACCCCATATTGGATTCCCCGAGGTCTCTAGTTTTAAGAAATGCACAGGTTTGGTAGGTTTCCCTACGTGTCGGCTGAGCTAGAGGCCAAAATCTACAGGTTGGCACTTTGCAAAAAACACCTCTGTTTTCTTTCAAAAAATGTTATGTGTCCATGTTGTGTTTTGGGGCATTTCCTATCACAGGCGCTATGCCTACCCACACAAGTGAGGTATCATTTTTATCGGGAGACTTGGGGGAACGCTGGGTGGAAGGAAATTTGTGGCTCCTCTCAGATTCCAGAACTTTCTGTCACCGAAATGTGAGGAAAACGTGTTTTTTTAGCCAAATTTTGAGGTTTGCAAAGGATTCTGGGTAACAGGACCTGGGCAAAGCCCCACAAGTCACCCCATCTTCGATTCCCCTAGGTCTCTAGTTTTCAAAAATGCACAGGTTTGGTAGGTTTCCCTAGGTGCCGGCTGAGCTAGAGGCCAAAATCTACAGGTAGGCACTTTGCAAAAAACACCTCTGTTTTCTTTAAAAAAATGTGATGTGTCCACGTTGTGTTTTGGGGCGTTTCCTGTCACGGGCTCTAGGCCTACCCACAGAAGTGAGGTATCATTTTTATCGGGAGACTTGGGGGAACGCTGGGTGGAAGGAAATTTGTGGCTCCTCTCAGATTCCAGAACTTTCTGTCACCGAAATGTGAGGAAAACTAGTTTTTTTAGCCAAATTTTGAGGTTTGCAAAGGATTCTGGGTAACAGGACCTGGGCAGAGCCCCACAAGTCACCCCATCTTCGATTCCCCTAGGTCTCTAGTTTTCAAAAATGCACAGGTTTGGTAGGTTTCCCTAGGTGCCGGCTGAGCTAGAGGCCAAAATCTACAGGTAGGCACTTTGCAAAAAACACCTCTGTTTTCTTTAAAAAAATGTGATGTGTCCACGTTGTGTTTTGGGGCGTTTCCTGTCACAGGCTCTAGGCCTACCCACAGAAGTGAGGTATCATTTTTATCGGGAGACTTGGGGGAACGCTGGGTGGAAGGAAATTTGTGGCTCCTCTCAGATTCCAGAACTTTCTGTCACCGAAATGTGAGGAAAACTAGTTTTTTTAGCCAAATTTTGAGGTTTGCAAAGGATTCTGGGTATCAGAACCTGGTCAGGGCCCCACAATGCACCCCATCTTGGATTCCTCTAGGTCTCTAGTTTTAAAAAATGCACAGGTTTGGTAGGTTTCCCTAGGTGCCGGCTGAGCTAGCGGCCAAAATCTACAGGTAGGCACTTTGCAAAAAACACCTCTGTTTTCTTTCAAAAGATGTGATATGTCGACGTTGTGTTTTGGGGCGTTTCCTGTCACGGTCGCTAGGCCTACCCACACAAGTGAGGTATCATTTTTATCGGGAGACTTGGGGGAATGCTGGGTGGAGGAAATTTGTGGCTCCTCTCAGATTCCAGAACTTTCTGTTACCGAAATGTGAGGAAACTTGTTTTTTTAGCCAAATTTTGAGGTTTGCAAAGGATTCTGGGTAAAAGAACCTGGTCAGAGCCCCACAAGTCACCCCATCTTGGATTCCCCTAGGTCTCTAGTTTTAAAAAATGCACAGGTTTGGTAGGTTTCCCTAGGTGCCGGCTGAGCTAGAGGCCAAAATCTACAGGTAGGCACTTTGCAAAAAACACCTCTGTTTTCTTTAAAAAAATGTGATGTGTCCAGGTTGTGTTTTGGGGCGTTTCCTGTCACGGGCGCTAGGCCTACCCAAAAAAGTAAGGTATCATTTTTATCGGGAGACTTGAGGGAACGCTGGGTGGAAGGAAATTTGTAGCTCCTCTCAGATTCCAGAACTTTCTGTCACCGAAATGTGAGGAAAACTTGTTTTTTTAGCCAAATGTTGAGGTTTGCAAAGGATTCTGGGTCACAGAACCTGGTCAGAGCCCCACAAGTCACCCCATATTGGATTCCCCTAGGTCTCTAGTTTTCAAAAATGCACAGGTTTGGTAGGTTTCCCTAGGTGCCGGCTGAGCTAGAGGCCAAAATCTACAGGTAGGCACTTTGCAAAAAACACCTCTGTTTTCTTTCAAAAGATGTGATATGTCCACGTTGTGTTTTGGGTCGTTTCCTGTCACGGGCGCTAGGCCTACCCCCAGAAGTGAGGTATCATTTTTATCGGGAGACTTGGGGGAACGCTGGGTGGAAGGAAATTTGTGGCTCCTCTCAGATTCCAGAACTTTCGGTCACCGAAATGTGAGGAAAATGTGTTTTTTTAGCCACATTTTGAGGTTTGCAAAGGATTCTGGGTCACAGAACCTAGTCAGAGCCCCACAAGTCACCCATCTTGGATTCCCCTAGGTCTCTAGTTTTCAAAAATGCGCAGGTTTGGTAGGTTTCCCTAGGTGCCGGCTGAGCTAGAGGCCAAAACCTACAGGTAGGCACTTTGCAAAAAACACCTCTGTTTTCTTTAAAAAAATGCGATATGTCCACGTTGTGTTTTGGGGCGTTTCCTGTCACAGGCGCTAGGCCTACCCCCAGAAGTGAGGAATCATTTTTATCGTGAGACTTGGGGGAACGCTGGGTGGAAGGAAATTTGTGGCTCCACTCAGATTCCAGAACTTTCTGTCACTGAAATGTGAGGAAAACTTGTTTTTTTAGCCAAATTTTGAGGTTTGCAAAGGATTCTGGGTAACATAACCTGGTCAGAGCCCCACAAGTCACCCATCTTGGATTCCCCTAGGTCTCTAGTTTTCAAAAATGCGCAGGTTTGGTAGGTTTCCCTAGGTGCCGGCTGAGCTAGAGGCCAAAATCTACAGGTAGGCACTTTGCAAAAAACACCTCTGTTTTCTTTCAAAAAATTTGATGTGTCCAGGTTGTGTTTTGGGGCGTTTCCTGTCACGGGCGCTAGGCCTACCCACACAAGTGAGGTATCATTTTTATAGGGAGACTTGAGGGAACGCTGGGTGGAAGGAAATTTGTGGCTCCTCTCAGATTCCAGAACTTTCTGTCACCGAAATGTGAGGAAAACTTGTTTTTTTTAGCCAAATGTTGAGGTTTGCAAAGGATTCTGGGTAACAGAACCTGGTCAGAGCCCCACAAGTCACCCCATATTGGATTTCCCTAGGTCTCTAGTTTTCAAAAAAGCACAGGTTTGGTAGGTCTCCCTAGGTGCCGGCTGAGCTAGAGGCCAAATCTACAGGTAAGCACTTTGAAAAAAACACCTCTGTTTTCTTTCAAAAAATGTGATGTGTCCATGTTGTGTTTTGGGGCATTTCCTGTCATGGGCGCTAGGCCTACCCACACAAGTGAGGTATCATTTTTATCGGGAGACTTGGGGGAACGCTGGGTGGAAGGAAATTTGTGGCTCCTTTCAGATTCCAGAACTTTCTGTCACCAAAATTTGAGGAAAACGTGTTTTTTTAGCCAAATTTTGAGGTTTGCAAATGATTGTGGGTAACAGAACCTGGTCAGACTCACCCCATCTTGGATTCCCCTAGGTCTCTGTTTTTCAAAAATGCACAGGTTTGGTGGGTTTCCCTAGGTGCCGGCTGAGCTTGAGGCCAAAATCTACAGGTAGGCACTTTGCAAAAAACACCTCTGTTTTCTTTAAAAAAATGTGATGTGTCCACGTTGTGTTTTGGGGCGTTTCCTGTCACGGGCGCTAGGCCTACCCACACAAGTGAGGTATCATTTTTATCGGGAGACTTGGGGGAACGCTGGGTGGAAGGAAATTTGTGGCTCCTCTCAGATTCCAGAACTTTCTGTCGCCGAAATGTGAGGAAAACTTGTTTTTTTAGCCAAATGTTGAGGTTTGCAAAGGATTCTGTGTAACAGAACCTGGTCAGAGCCCCACAAGTCACCCCATATTGGATTCCCCGAGGTCTGTAGTTTTAAAAAATGCACAGGTTTGGTAGGTTTCCCTAGGTGCCGGCTGAGCTAGAGGCCAAAATCTACAGGTAGGCACTTTGCAAAAAACACCTCTGTTTTCTTTCCAAAAATGTGATGTGTCCACATTGTGTTTTGGGGCATTTCCTGTCACAGGCGCTAGGCCTACCCACACAAGTGAGGTATCATTTTTATCGGGAGACTTGGGGGAACGCTGGGAGGAAGGAAATTTGTGGCTCCTCTCAGACTCCAGAACTTTCTGTCACTGAAAGTTGAGGAAAACGTGTTTTTATAGCCAAATTTTGAGGTTTGCAAAGGATTGTGGGTAACAGAACCTGGTCAGAGCCCCACAAGTCACCCCATCTTGGATTCCCCTTGGTCTCTAGTTTTCAAAAATGCGCAGGTTTGGTATGTTTCCCTAGGTGCTGGCTGAGCTAGAGGCCAAAATCTACAGGTAGGCACTTTGCAAAAAACACCTCTGTTTTCTTTAAAAAAATGTGGTGTCCACGTTGTGTTTTGGGGCATTTCCTGTCACGGGCGCTAGGCCTACCCACCAAAATGAGGTGTCATTTTTATCGGGAGAGTTGGGGGAATGCTGGGTGGAAGGAAATTTGTGGCTCCTCTCATATTCCAAAACTTTCTGTCACCGAAATGTGAGGAAAACATGTTTTTTTAGCCACATTTTGAGGTTTGCAAAGGATTCTGTGTAAAAGAACCTGGTCAGACTCACCCCATCTTGGATTCCCCTAGGTCTCTAGTTTTCAAAAATGCGCAGGTTTGGTAGGTTTCCCTAGGTGCCGGCTGAGCTAGAGGCCAAAACCTACAGGTAGGCACTTTGCAAAAAACACCTCTGTTTTCTTTAAAAAAATGCGATATGTCCACGTTGTGTTTTGGGGCGTTTCCTGTCACAGGCGCTAGGCCTACCCCCAGAAGTGAGGTATCATTTTTATCGTGAGACTTGGGGGAACGCTGGGTGGAAGGAAATTTGGGGCTCCACTCAGATTCCAGAACTTTCTGTCACTGAAATGTGAGGAAAACTTGTTTTTTTAGCCAAATTTTGAGGTTTGCAAAGGATTCTGGGTAACATAACCTGGTCAGAGCCCCACAAGTCACCCATCTTGGATTCCCCTAGGTCTCTAGTTTTCAAAAATGCGCAGGTTTGGTAGGTTTCCCTAGGTGCCGGCTGAGCTAGAGGTCAAAATCTACAGGTAGGCACTTTGCAAAAAACACCTCTGTTTTCTTTCAAAAAATGTGATGTGTCCAGGTTGTGTTTTGGGGCGTTTCCTGTCACGGGCGCTAGGCCTACCCACACAAGTGAGGTATCATTTTTATAGGGAGACTTGAGGGAACGCTGGGTGGAAGGAAATTTGTGGCTCCTCTCAGATTCCAGAACTTTCTGTCACCGAAATGTGAGGAAAACTTGTTTTTTTTAGCCAAATGTTGAGGTTTGCAAAGGATTCTGGGTAACAGAACCTGGTCAGAGCCCCACAAGTCACCCCATATTGGATTTCCCTAGGTCTCTAGTTTTCAAAAAAGCACAGGTTTGGTAGGTCTCCCTAGGTGCCGGCTGAGCTAGAGGCCAAATCTACAGGTAAGCACTTTGTAAAAAACACCTCTGTTTTCTTTCAAAAAATGTGATGTGTCCATGTTGTGTTTTGGGGCATTTCCTGTCATGGGCGCTAGGCCTACCCACACAAGTGAGGTATCATTTTTATCGGGAGACTTGGGGGAACGCTGGGTGGAAGGAAATTTGTGGCTCCTTTCAGATTCCAGAACTTTCTGTCACCAAAATTTGAGGAAAACGTGTTTTTTTAGCCAAATTTTGAGGTTTGCAAATGATTGTGGGTAACAGAACCTGGTCAGACTCACCCCATCTTGGATTCCCCTAGGTCTCTGTTTTTCAAAAATGCACAGGTTTGGTGGGTTTCCCTAGGTGCCGGCTGAGCTTGAGGCCAAAATCTACAGGTAGGCACTTTGCAAAAAACACCTCTGTTTTCTTTAAAAAAATGTGATGTGTCCACGTTGTGTTTTGGGGCGTTTCCTGTCACGGGCGCTAGGCCTACCCACACAAGTGAGGTATCATTTTTATCGGGAGACTTGGGGGAACGCTGGGTGGAAGGAAATTTGTGGCTCCTCTCAGATTCCAGAACTTTCTGTCGCCGAAATGTGAGGAAAACTTGTTTTTTAGCCAAATGATGAGGTTTGCAAAGGATTCTGTGTAACAGAACCTGGTCAGAGCCCCACAAGTCACCCCATATTGGATTCCCCGAGGTCTGTAGTTTTAAAAAATGCACAGGTTTGGTAGGTTTCCCTAGGTGCCGGCTGAGCTAGAGGCCAAAATCTACAGGTAGGCACTTTGCAAAAAACACCTCTGTTTTCTTTCCAAAAATGTGATGTGTCCACATTGTGTTTTGGGGCATTTCCTGTCACAGGCGCTAGGCCTACCCACACAAGTGAGGTATCATTTTTATCGGGAGACTTGGGGGAACGCTGGGAGGAAGGAAATTTGTGGCTCCTCTCAGACTCCAGAACTTTCTGTCACTGAAAGTTGAGGAAAACGTGTTTTTATAGCCAAATTTTGAGGTTTGCAAAGGATTGTGGGTAACAGAACCTGGTCAGAGCCCCACAAGTCACCCCATCTTGGATTCCCCTTGGTCTCTAGTTTTCAAAAATGCGCAGGTTTGGTATGTTTCCCTAGGTGCTGGCTGAGCTAGAGGCCAAAATCTACAGGTAGGCACTTTGCAAAAAACACCTCTGTTTTCTTTAAAAAAATGTGGTGTCCACGTTGTGTTTTGGGGCATTTCCTGTCACGGGCGCTAGGCCTACCCACCAAAATGAGGTATCATTTTTATCGGGAGAGTTGGGGGAACGCTGGGTGGAAGGAAATTTGTGGCTCCTCTCATATTCCAAAACTTTCTGTCACCGAAATGTGAGGAAAACATGTTTTTTTAGCCACATTTTGAGGTTTGCAAAGGATTCTGTGTAACAGAACCTGGTCAGACTCACCCCATCTTGGATTCCCCTAGGTCTCTGGTTTTAAAAAATGCACAGGTTTGGTAGGTTTCCCTAGGTACCGGCTGAGCTTGAGGCCAAAATCTACAGGTAGGCACTTTGCAAAAAACACCTCTGTTTTCTTTAAAAAAATGTGATGTGTCCACGTTGTGTTTTGGGGCGTTTATTGTCACGGGCGCTAGGCCTACCCACACAAGTGAGGTATCATTTTTATCGGGAGACTTGGGGGAACGCTGGGTGGAAGGAAATTTGTGGCTCCTCTCAGATTCCAGAACTTTCTGTCGCCGAAATGTGAGGAAAACTTGTTTTTTTAGCCAAATGTTGAGGTTTGCAAAGGATTCTGTGTAACAGAACCTGGTCAGGACCCCACAAGTCACCCCATATTGGATTCCCCGAGGTCTGTAGTTTTAAAAAATGCACAGGTTTGGTAGGTTTCCCTAGGTTCCGGCTGAGCTAGAGGCCAAAATCTACAAGTAGGCACTTTGCAAAAAACACCTCTGTTTTCTTTTCAAAAATGTGATGTGTCCACATTGTGTTTTGGGGCATTTCCTGTCACAGGCGCTAGGCCTACCCACACAAGTGAGGTATCATTTTTATCGGGAGACTTGGGGGAACGCTGGGAGGAAGGAAATTTGTGGCTCCTCTCAGACTCCAGAACTTTCTGTCACTGAAAAGTGAGGAAAACGTGTTTTTTTAGCCATATTTTGAGGTTTGCAAAGGATTCTGGGTAACAGAACTTGGTCAGAGCCCCACACATCACGCCATCTTGGATTCCCCTAGGTCTCTAGTTTTCAAAAATGCACAGGTTTGGTAGGTTTCCCTACGTGCGGGCTGAGCTAGAGGCCAAAATCTACAGGTAGGCACTTTGCAAAAAACACCTCTGTTTTCTTTAAAAAAATGTGATGTGTCCAGGTTGTGTTTTGGGGCGTTTCCTGTCACGGGCGCTAGGCCTACCCAAACAAGTAAGGTATCATTTTTATCGGGAGACTTGAGGGAACGCTGGGTGGAAGGAAATTTGTGGCTCCTCTCAGATTCCAGAACTTTCTGTCACCGAAATGTGAGGAAAACTTGTTTTTTTAGCCAAATGTTGAGGTTTGCAAAGGATTCTGGGTCACAGAACCTGGTCAGAGCCCCACAAGTCACCCCATATTGGATTCCCCTAAGTCTCTAGTTTTAAAAAATGCACAGGTTTGGTAGGTTTCCCTTGGTGCCGGCTGAGCTAGAGGCCAAAATCTACAGGTAGGCACTTTGCAAAAAACACCTCTGTTTTCTTTAAAAAAATGTGATATGTCCACGTTGTGTTTTGGGGCGTTTCCTGTCACGGGCGCTAGGACTACCCCCAGAAGGGAGGTATCATTTTTATCGGGAGACTTGGGGGAACGCTGGGTGGAAGGAAATTTGTGGCTCCTCTCAGATTCCAGAACTTTCGGTCACCGAAATGTGAGGAAAATGTGTTTTTTTAGCCACATTTTGAGGTTTGCAAAGGATTCTGGGTCACAGAACCTGGTCAGAGCCCCACAAGTCACCCCATCTTGGATTCCCCTAGGTCTCTAGTTTTCAAAAATGCACAGGTTTGGTAGGTTTCCCTAGGTGCCGGCTGAGCTAGAGGCCAAAATCTACAGGTAGGCACTTTGCAAAAAACACCTCTGTTTTCTTTAAAAAAATGTGATGTGTCCACGTTGTGTTTTGGGGCGTTTCCTGTCACGGGCTCTAGGCCTACCCACAGAAGTGAGGTATCATTTTTATCGGGAGACTTGGGGGAACGCTGGGTGGAAGGAAATTTGTGGCTCCTCTCAGATTCTAGAACTTTCTGTCACCGAAATGTGAGGAAAACTAGTTTTTTTAGCCAAATTTTGAGGTTTGCAAAGGATTCTGGGTAACAGAACCTGGTCAGGGCCCCACAATGCACCCCATCTTGGATTCCTCTAGGTCTCTAGTTTTAAAAAATGCACAGGTTTGGTACGTTTCCCTATGTGCCGGCTGAGCTAGAGGCCAAAATCTACATGTAGGCACTTTGCAAAAAACACCTCTGTTTTCTTTAAAAAAATGTGATATGTCCACGTTGTGTTTTGGGGCGTTTCCTGTCACGGGCGCTAGGACTACCCCCAGAAGGGAGGTATCATTTTTATCGGGAGACTTGGGGGAACGCTGGGTGGAAGGAAATTTGTGGCTCCTCTCAGATTCCAGAACTTTCGGTCACCGAAATGTGAGGAAAATGTGTTTTTTTAGCCACATGTTGAGGTTTGCAAAGGATTCTGGGTCACAGAACCTGGTCAGAGCCCCACAAGTCACCCCATCTTGGATTCCCCTAGGTCTCTAGTTTTCAAAAATGCACAGGTTTGGTAGGTTTCCCTAGGTGCCGGCTGAGCTAGAGGCCAAAATCTACAGGTAGGCACTTTGCAAAAAACACCTCTGTTTTCTTTAAAAAAATGTGATGTGTCCACGTTGTGTTTTGGGGCGTTTCCTGTCACGGGCTCTAGGCCTACCCACAGAAGTGAGGTATCATTTTTATCGGGAGACTTGGGGGAACGCTGGGTGGAAGGAAATTTGTGGCTCCTCTCAGATTCCAGAACTTTCTGTCACCGAAATGTGAGGAAAACTAGTTTTTTTAGCCAAATTTTGAGGTTTGCAAAGGATTCTGGGTAACAGAACCTGGTCAGGGCCCCACAATGCACCCCATCTTGGATTCCTCTAGGTCTCTAGTTTTAAAAAATACACAGGTTTGGTAGGTTTCCCTAGGTGCCGGCTGAGCTAGCGGCCAAAATCTACAGGTAGGCACTTTGCAAAAAACACCTCTGTTTTCTTTCAAAAGATGTGATATGTCCACGTTGTGTTTTGGGGCGTTTCCTGTCACGGGCGCTAGGCCTACCCACAGAAGTGAGGTATCATTTTTATCGGGAGACTTGGGGGAACGCTGGGTGTAAGGAAATTTGTGGCTCCTCTCAGATTCCAGAACTTTCTGTCACCAAAATGTGAGGAAAACTTGTTTTTTTAGCCAAATGTTGAGGTTTGCAAAGGATTCTGGGTAACAGGACCTGGGCAGAGCCCCACAAGTCACCCCATCTTCGATTCCCCTAGGTCTCTAGTTTTCAAAAATGCACAGGTTTGGTAGGTTTCCCTAGGTGCCGGCTGAGCTAGAGGCCAAAATCTACAGGTAGGCACTTTGCAAAAAACACCTCTGTTTTCTTTAAAAAAATGTGATGTGTCCAGGTTGTGTTTTGGGGCGTTTCCTGTCACGGGCGCTAGGCCTACCCACACAAGTAAGGTATCATTTTTATCGGGAGACTTGAGGGAACGCTGGGTGGAAGGAAATTTGTGGCTCCTCTCAGATTCCAGAACTTTCTGTCACCGAAATGTGAGGAAAACTTGTTTTTTTAGCCAAATGTTGAGGTTTGCAAAGGATTCTGGGTCACAGAACCTGGTCAGAGCCCCACAAGTCACCCCATATTGGATTCCCCTAGGTCTCTAGTTTTCAAAAATGCACAGGTTTGGTAGGTTTCCCTAGGTGCCGGCAGAGCTAGAGGCAAAAACCTACAGGTAGGCACCTTGCAAAAAACATCTCTGTTTTCTTTAAAAAAATGTGGTGTCCATGTTGTGTTTTGGGGCATTTCCTGTCACGGGCGCTAGGCCTACCCACACAAGTGAGGTATCATTTTTATCGGGAGACTTGGGGGAACGCTGGGTGGAAGGAAATTTGTGGCTCCTCTCATATTCCAAAACTTTCTGTCACCGAAATGTGAGGAAAACTAGTTTTTTTAGCCAAATTTTGAGGTTTGCAAAGGATTCTGTGTAACAGAACCTGGTCAGAGTCACCCCATCTTGGATTCCCCTAGGTCTCTAGTTTTCAAAAATGCACAGGTTTGGTAGGTTTCCCTAGGTGCCGGCTGAGCTTGAGGCCAAAATCTACAGGTAGGCACTCTGCAAAAAACACCTCTGTTTTCTTTAAAAAAATGTGATGTGTCCACGTTGTGTTTTGGGGCGTATCCTGTCACGGGCGCTAGGCCTACGCACACAAGTGAGGTATCATTTTTATCGGGATACTTGGGGGAACGCTGGGTGGAAGGAAATTTGTGGCTCCTCTCAGATTCCAGAACTTTCTATCACCGAAATGTGAGGAAAACTTGTTTTTTTAGCCAAATTTTGAGGTTTGCAAAGGATTCTGGGTAACAGAATCTGGTCAGAGCCCCACAAGTCACCCCATATTGGATTCCCCGAGGTCTCTAGTTTTAAGAAATGCACAGGTTTGGTAGGTTTCCCTACGTGTCGGCTGAGCTAGAGGCCAAAATCTACAGGTTGGCACTTTGCAAAAAACACCTCTGTTTTCTTTAAAAAAATGTTATGTGTCCATGTTGTGTTTTGGGGCATTTCCTATAACGGGCGCTATGCCTACCCACACAAGTGAGGTATCATTTTTATCGGGAGACTTGGGGGAACGCTGGGTGGAAGGAAATTTGTGGCTCCTCTCAGATTCCAGAACTTTCTGTCACCGAAATGTGAGGAAAATGTGTTTTTTTTAGCCACATTTTGAGGTTTGCAAAGGATTCTGGGTCACAGAACCTGGTCAGAGCCCGACAAGTCACCCCATCATGGATTCCCCTAGGTCTCTAGTTTTAAAAAATGCACATGTTTGATACGTTTCTATAGGTGCCGGCTGAGCTAGAGGCCAAATTCTACAGGAAGGCACTTTGCAAAAAACACCTCTGTTTTCTTTAAAAAAATGTGATGTGTCCACGTTGTGTTTTGGGGCGTTTCCTGTCACGGGCGCTAGGCCTACCCACAGAAGTGAGGTATCATTTTTATCGGGAGACTTGGGGGAACGCTGGGTGGAAGGAAATTTGTGGCTCCTCTCAGATTCCAGAACTTTCTGTCACCGAAATGTGAGGAAAACGTGTTTATTTAGCCAAATTTTATGGTTTGCAAAGGATTCTGGGTAACAGGACCTGGGCAGAGCCCCACAAGTCACCCCATCTTCGATTCCCCTAGGTCTCTAGTTTTAAAAAATGCACAGGTTTGGTAGGTTTCCCTAGGTGCCGGCTGAGCTAGAGGCCAAAATCTACAGGTAGGCACTTTGCAAAAAACACCTCTGTTTTCTTTAAAAAAATGTGATGTGTCCACGTTGTGTTTTGGGGCGTTTCCTGTCACGGGCTCTAGGCCTACCCACAGAAGTGAGGTATCATTTTTATCGGGAGACTAGGGGGAACGCTGGGTGGAAGGAAATTTGTGGCTCCTCTCAGATTCCAGAACTTTCTGTCACCGAAATGTGAGGAAAATGTGTTTTTTTTATCTACATTTTGAGGTTTGCAAAGGATTCTGGGTCACAGAACCTGGTCAGAGCCCCACAAGTCACCCCATCTTGGATTCCCCTAGGTCTCTAGTTTTAAAAAATGCACATGTTTGATACGTTTCCATAGGTGCCGGCTGAGCTAGAGGCCAAATTCTACAGGAAGGCACTTTGCAAAAATCACCTCTGTTTTCTTTCAAAAAATGTGATGTGTCCACGTTGTGTTTTGGGGCGTTTCCTGTCACGGGCGCTAGGCCTACCCACAGAAGTGAGGTATCATTTTTATCGGGAGACTTGGGGGAACGCTGGGTGGAAGGAAATTTGTGGCTCCTCTCAGATTCCAGAACTTTCTGTCACCGAAATGTGAGGAAAACTAGTTTTTTTAGCCAAATTTTGAGGTTTGCAAAGGATTCTGTGTAACAGAACCTGGTCAGAGTCACCCCATCTTGGATTCCCCTAGGTCTCTAGTTTTAAAAAATGCACAGGTTTGGTAGGTTTCCCTAGGTGCCGGCTGAGCTTGAGGCCAAAATCTAAAGGTAGGCACTTTGCAAAAAACACCTCTGTTTTCTTTAAAAAAATGTGATGTGTCCACGTTGTGTTTTGGGGCGTATCCTGTCACGGGCGCTAGGCCTACGCACACAAGTGAGGTATCATTTTTATCGGGATACTTGGGGGAACGCTGGGTGGAAGGAAATTTGTGGCTCCTCTCAGATTCCAGAACTTTCTGTCACCGAAATGTGAGGAAAACTTGTTTTTTTAGCCAAATTTTGAGGTTTGCAAAGGATTCTGGGTAACAGAATCTGGTCAGAGCCCCACAAGTCACCCCATATTGGATTCCCCGAGGTCTCTAGTTTTAAGAAATGCACAGGTTTGGTAGGTTTCCCTACGTGTCGGCTGAGCTAGAGGCCAAAATCTACAGGTTGGCACTTTGCAAAAAACACCTCTGTTTTCTTTCAAAAAATGTTATGTGTCCATGTTGTGTTTTGGGGCATTTCCTATCACGGGCGCTATGCCTACCCACACAAGTGAGGTATCATTTTTATCGGGAGACTTGGGGAACGCTGGGTGGAAGGAAATTTGTGGCTCCTCTCAGATTCCAGAACTTTCTGTCACCGAAATGTGAGGAAAATGTGTTTTTTTTAGCCACATTTTGAGGTTTGCAAAGGATTCTGGGTCACAGAACCTGGTCAGAGCCCCACAAGTCACCCCATCTTGGATTCCCCTAGGTCTCTAGTTTTAAAAAATGCACATGTTTGATACGTTTCCATAGGTGCCGGCTGAGCTAGAGGCCAAATTCTACAGGAAGGCACTTTGCAAAAAACACCTCTGTTTTCTTTAAAAAAATGTGATGTGTCCACGTTGTGTTTTGGGGCGTTTCCTGTCACGGGCGCTAGGCCTATCCACAGAAGTGAGGTATCATTTTTATCGGGAGACTTGGGGGAACGCTGGGTGGAAGGAAATTTGTGGCTCCTCTCAGATTCCAGAACTTTCTGTCACCGAAATGTGAGGAAAACGTGTTTTTTTAGCCAAATTTTATGGTTTGCAAAGGATTCTGGGTAACAGGACCTGGGCAGAGCCCCACAAGTCACCCCATCTTCGATTCCCCTAGGTCTCTAGTTTTCAAAAATGCACAGGTTTGGTAGGTTTCCCTAGGTGCCGGCTGAGCTAGAGGCCAAAATCTACAGGTAGGCACTTTGCAAAAAACACCTCTGTTTTCTATAAAAAAATGTGATGTGTCCACGTTGTGTTTTGGGGCGTTTCCTGTCACGGGCTCTAGGCCTACCCACAGAAGTGAGGTATCATTTTTATCGGGAGACTTGGGGGAACGCTGGGTGGAAGGAAATTTGTGGCTCCTCTCAGATTCCAGAACTTTCTGTCACCGAAATGTGAGGAAAACTAGTTTTTTTAGCCAAATTTTGAGGTTTGCAAAGGATTCTGGGTAACAGGACCTGGGCAGAGCCCCACAAGTCACCCCATCTTCGATTCCCCTAGGTCTCTAGTTTTAAAAAATGCACAGGTTTGGTAGGTTTCCCTAGGTGCCGGCTGAGCTAGAGGCCAAAATCTACAGGTAGGCACTTTGCAAAAAACACCTCTGTTTTCTTTCAAAAAATGTTATGTGTCCATGTTGTGTTTTGGGGCATTTCCTATCACGGGCGCTATGCCTACCCACACAAGTGAGGTATCATTTTTATCGGGAGACTTGGGGGAACGCTGGGTGGAAGGAAATTTGTGGCTCCTCTCAGATTCCAGAACTTTCTGTCACCGAAATGTGAGGAAAATGTGTTTTTTTTAGCCACATTTTGAGGTTTGCAAAGGATTCTGGGTAACAGAATCTGGTCAGAGCCCCACAAGTCACCCCATATTGGATTCCCCGAGGTCTCTAGTTTTAAGAAATGCACAGGTTTGGTAGGTTTCCCTACGTGTCGGCTGAGCTAGAGGCCAAAATCTACAGGTTGGCACTTTGCAAAAAACACCTCTGTTTTCTTTCAAAAAATGTTATGTGTCCATGTTGTGTTTTGGGGCATTTCCTATCACGGGCGCTATGCCTACCCACACAAGTGAGGTATCATTTTTATCGGGAGACTTGGGGGAACGCTGGGTGGAAGGAAATTTGTGGCTCCTCTCAGATTCCAGAACTTTCTGTCACCGAAATGTGAGGAAAATGTGTTTTTTTTAGCCACATTTTGAGGTTTGCAAAGGATTCTGGGTCACAGAACCTGGTCAGAGCCCCACAAGTCACCCCATCTTGGATTCCCCTAGGTCTCTAGTTTTAAAAAATGCACATGTTTGATACGTTTCCATAGGTGCCGGCTGAGCTAGAGGCCAAATTCTACAGGAAGGCACTTTGCAAAAATCACCTCTGTTTTCTTTCAAAAAATGTGATGTGTCCACGTTGTGTTTTGGGGCGTTTCCTGTCACGGGCGCTAGGCCTACCCACAGAAGTGAGGTATCATTTTTATCGGGAGACTTGGGGGAACGCTGGGTGGAAGGAAATTTGTGGCTCCTCTCAGATTCCAGAACTTTCTGTCACCGAAATGTGAGGAAAACGTGTTTTTTTAGCCAAATTTTATGGTTTGCAAAGGATTCTGGGTAACAGGACCTGGGCAGAGCCCCACAAGTCACCCCATCTTCGATTCCCCTAGGTCTCTAGTTTTCAAAAATGCACAGGTTTGGTAGGTTTCCCTAGGTGCCGGCTGAGCTAGAGGCCAAAATCTACAGGTAGGCACTTTGCAAAAAACACCTCTGTTTTCTTTAAAAAAATGTGATGTGTCCACGTTGTGTTTTGGGGCGTTTCCTGTCACGGGCTCTAGGCCTACCCACAGAAGTGAGGTATCATTTTTATCGGGAGACTTGGGGGAACGCTGGGTGGAAGGAAATTTGTGGCTCCTCTCAGATTCCAGAACTTTCTGTCACCGAAATGTGAGGAAAACTAGTTTTTTTAGCCAAATTTTGAGGTTTGCAAAGGATTCTGGGTAACAGGACCTGGGCAGAGCCCCACAAGTCACCCCATCTTCGATTCCCCTAGGTCTCTAGTTTTCAAAAATGCACAGGTTTGGTAGGTTTCCCTAGGTGCCGGCTGAGCTAGAGGCCAAAATCTACAGGTAGGCACTTTGCAAAAAACACCTCTGTTTTCTTTAAAAAAATTTGATGTGTCCACGTTTTGTTTTGGGGCTTTTCCTGTCACAGGCTCTAGGCCTACCCACAGAAGTGAGGTATCATTTTTATCGGGAGACTTGGGGGAACGCTGGGTGGAAGGAAATTTGTGGCTCCTCTCAGATTCCAGAACTTTCTGTCACCGAAATGTGAGGAAAACTAGTTTTTTTAGCCAAATTTTGAGGTTTGCAAAGGATTCTGGGTAACAGAACCTGGTCAGGGCCCCACAATGCACCCCATCTTGGATTCCTCTAGGTCTCTAGTTTTAAAAAATGCACAGGTTTGGTAGGTTTCCCTAGGTGCCGGCTGAGCTAGCGGCCAAAATCTACAGGTAGGCACTTTGCAAAAAACACCTCTGTTTTCTTTCAAAAGATGTGATATGTCCACGTTGTGTTTTGGGGCGTTTCCTGTCACGGGCGCTAGGCCTACCCACACAAGTGAGGTATCATTTTTATCGGGAGAATTGGGGGAATGCTGGGTGGAAGGAAATTTGTGGCTCCTCTCAGATTCCATAACTTTCTGTTACCGAAATGTGAGGAAACTTGTTTTTTTAGCCAAATTTTGAGGTTTGCAAAGGATTCTGGGTAAAAGAACCTGGTCAGAGCCCCACAAGTCACCCCATCTTGGATTCCCCTAGGTCTCTAGTTTTAAAAAATGCACAGGTTTGGTAGGTTTCCCTAGGTGCCGGCTGAGCTAGAGGCCAAAATCTACAGGTAGGCACTTTGCAAAAAACACCTCTGTTTTCTTTAAAAAAAATGTGATGTGTCAACGTTGTGTTTTGGGGCGTTTCCTGTCACGGGCGCTAGGCCTTCCCACAGAAGTGAGGTATCATTTTTATCGGGAGACTTGGGGGAACGCTGGGTGGAAGGAAATTTGTGGCTCTTCTCAGATTCCAGAACTTTCTGTCACCGAAATGTGAGGAAAACTTGTTTTTTTAGCCAAATTTTGAGGTTTGCAAAGGATTCTGGGTAACAGAATCTGGTCAGAGCCCCACAAGTCACCCCATATTGGATTCCCCGAGGTCTCTAGTTTTAAGAAATGCACAGGTTTGGTAGGTTTCCCTACGTGTCGGCTGAGCTAGAGGCCAAAATCTACAGGTTGGCACTTTGCAAAAAACACCTCTGTTTTCTTTCAAAAAATGTTATGTGTCCATGTTGTGTTTTGGGGCATTTCCTATCACGGGCGCTATGCCTACCCACACAAGTGAGGTATCATTTTTATCGGGAGACTTGGGGGAACGCTGGGTGGAAGGAAATTTGTGGCTCCTCTCAGATTCCAGAACTTTCTGTCACCGAAATGTGAGGAAAATGTGTTTTTTTTAGCCACATTTTGAGGTTTGCAAAGGATTCTGGGTCACAGAACCTGGTCAGAGCCCCACAAGTCACCCCATCTTGGATTCCCCTAGGTCTCTAGTTTTAAAAAATGCACATGTTTGATACGTTTCCATAGGTGCCGGCTGAGCTAGAGGCCAAATTCTACAGGAAGGCACTTTGCAAAAAACACCTCTGTTTTCTTTAAAAAAATGTGATGTGTCCACGTTGTGTTTTGGGGCGTTTCCTGTCACGGGCGCTAGGCCTACCCACAGAAGTGAGGTATCATTTTTATCGGGAGACTTGGGGGAACGCTGGGTGGAAGGAAATTTGTGGCTCCTCTCAGATTCCAGAACTTTCTGTCACCGAAATGTGAGGAAAACGTGTTTTTTTAGCCAAATTTTATGGTTTGCAAAGGATTCTGGGTAACAGGACCTGGGCAGAGCCCCACAAGTCACCCCATCTTCGATTCCCCTAGGTCTCTAGTTTTCAAAAATGCACAGGTTTGGTAGGTTTCCCTAGGTGCCGGCTGAGCTAGAGGCCAAAATCTACAGGTAGGCACTTTGCAAAAAACACCTCTGTTTTCTTTAAAAAAATGTGATGTGTCCACGTTGTGTTTTGGGGCGTTTCCTGTCACGGGCTCTAGGCCTACCCACAGAAGTGAGGTATCATTTTTATCGGGAGACTTGGGGGAACGCTGGGTGGAAGGAAATTTGTGGCTCCTCTCAGATTCCAGAACTTTCTGTCACCGAAATGTGAGGAAAACTAGTTTTTTTAGCCAAATTTTGAGGTTTGCAAAGGATTCTGGGTAACAGGACCTGGGCAGAGCCCCACAAGTCACCCCATCTTCGATTCCCCTAGGTCTCTAGTTTTAAAAAATGCACAGGTTTGGTAGGTTTCCCTAGGTGCCGGCTGAGCTAGAGGCCAAAATCTACAGGTAGGCACTTTGCAAAAAACACCTCTGTTTTCTTTAAAAAAATTTGATGTGTCCACGTTGTGTTTTGGGGCTTTTCCTGTCACAGGCTCTAGGCCTACCCACAGAAGTGAGGTATCATTTTTATCGGGAGACTTGGGGGAACGCTGGGAGGAAGGAAATTTGTGGCTCCTCTCAGATTCCAGAACTTTCTGTCACCGAAATGTGAGGAAAACTAGTTTTTTTAGCCAAATTTTGAGGTTTGCAAAGGATTCTGGGTAACAGAACCTGGTCAGGGCCCCACAATGCACCCCATCTTGGATTCCTCTAGGTCTCTAGTTTTAAAAAATGCACAGGTTTGGTAGGTTTCCCTAGGTGCCGGCTGAGCTAGCGGCCAAAATCTACAGGTAGGCACTTTGCAAAAAACACCTCTGTTTTCTTTCAAAAGATGTGATATGTCCACGTTGTGTTTTGGGGCGTTTCCTGTCACGGGCGCTAGGCCTACCCACACAAGTGAGGTATCATTTTTATCGGGAGAATTGGGGGAATGCTGGGTGGAAGGAAATTTGTGGCTCCTCTCAGATTCCATAACTTTCTGTTACCGAAATGTGAGGAAACTTGTTTTTTTAGCCAAATTTTGAGGTTTGCAAAGGATTCTGGGTAAAAGAACCTGGTCAGAGCCCCACAAGTCACCCCATCTTGGATTCCCCTAGGTCTCTAGTTTTAAAAAATGCACAGGTTTGGTAGGTTTCCCTAGGTGCCGGCTGAGCTAGAGGCCAAAATCTACAGGTAGGCACTTTGCAAAAAACACCTCTGTTTTCTTTAAAAAAAATGTGATGTGTCAACGTTGTGTTTTGGGGCGTTTCCTGTCACGGGCGCTAGGCCTTCCCACAGAAGTGAGGTATCATTTTTATCGGGAGACTTGGGGGAACGCTGGGTGGAAGGAAATTTGTGGCTCTTCTCAGATTCCAGAACTTTCTGTCACCGAAATGTGAGGAAAACTTGTTTTTTTAGCCAAATTTTGAGGTTTGCAAAGGATTCTGGGTAACAGAATCTGGTCAAAGCCCCACAAGTCACCCCATATTGGATTCCCCGAGGTCTCTAGTTTTAAGAAATGCACAGGTTTGGTAGGTTTCCCTACGTGTCGGCTGAGCTAGAGGCCAAAATCTACAGGTTGGCACTTTGCAAAAAACACCTCTGTTTTCTTTCAAAAAATGTTATGTGTCCATGTTGTGTTTTGGGGCATTTCCTATCACGGGCGCTATGCCTACCCACACAAGTGAGGTATCATTTTTATCGGGAGACTTGGGGGAACGCTGGGTGGAAGGAAATTTGTGGCTCCTCTCAGATTCCAGAACTTTCTGTCACCGAAATGTGAGGAAAATGTGTTTTTTTTAGCCACATTTTGAGGTTTGCAAAGGATTCTGGGTCACAGAACCTGGTCAGAGCCCCACAAGTCACCCCATCTTGGATTCCCCTAGGTCTCTAGTTTTAAAAAATGCACATGTTTGATACGTTTCCATAGGTGCCGGCTGAGCTAGAGGCCAAATTCTACAGGAAGGCACTTTGCAAAAAACACCTCTGTTTTCTTTAAAAAAATGTGATGTGTCCACGTTGTGTTTTGGGGCGTTTCCTGTCACGGGCGCTAGGCCTACCCACAGAAGTGAGGTATCATTTTTATCGGGAGACTTGGGGGAACGCTGGGTGGAAGGAAATTTGTGGCTCCTCTCAGATTCCAGAACTTTCTGTCACCGAAATGTGAGGAAAACGTGTTTTTTTAGCCAAATTTTATGGTTTGCAAAGGATTCTGGGTAACAGGACCTGGGCAGAGCCCCACAAGTCACCCCATCTTCGATTCCCCTAGGTCTCTAGTTTTCAAAAATGCACAGGTTTGGTAGGTTTCCCTAGGTGCCGGCTGAGCTAGAGGCCAAAATCTACAGGTAGGCACTTTGCAAAAAACACCTCTGTTTTCTTTAAAAAAATGTGATGTGTCCACGTTGTGTTTTGGGGCGTTTCCTGTCACGGGCTCTAGGCCTACCCACAGAAGTGAGGTATCATTTTTATCGGGAGACTTGGGGGAACGCTGGGTGGAAGGAAATTTGTGGCTCCTCTCAGATTCCAGAACTTTCTGTCACCGAAATGTGAGGAAAACTAGTTTTTTTAGCCAAATTTTGAGGTTTGCAAAGGATTCTGGGTAACAGGACCTGGGCAGAGCCCCACAAGTCACCCCATCTTCGATTCCCCTAGGTCTCTAGTTTTAAAAAATGCACAGGTTTGGTAGGTTTCCCTAGGTGCCGGCTGAGCTAGAGGCCAAAATCTACAGGTAGGCACTTTGCAAAAAACACCTCTGTTTTCTTTAAAAAAATTTGATGTGTCCACGTTGTGTTTTGGGGCTTTTCCTGTCACAGGCTCTAGGCCTACCCACAGAAGTGAGGTATCATTTTTATCGGGAGACTTGGGGGAACGCTGGGAGGAAGGAAATTTGTGGCTCCTCTCAGATTCCAGAACTTTCTGTCACCGAAATGTGAGGAAAACTAGTTTTTTTAGCCAAATTTTGAGGTTTGCAAAGGATTCTGGGTAACAGAACCTGGTCAGGGCCCCACAATGCACCCCATCTTGGATTCCTCTAGGTCTCTAGTTTTAAAAAATGCACAGGTTTGGTAGGTTTCCCTAGGTGCCGGCTGAGCTAGCGGCCAAAATCTACAGGTAGGCACTTTGCAAAAAACACCTCTGTTTTCTTTCAAAAGATGTGATATGTCCACGTTGTGTTTTGGGGCGTTTCCTGTCACGGGCGCTAGGCCTACCCACACAAGTGAGGTATCATTTTTATCGGGAGAATTGGGGGAATGCTGGGTGGAAGGAAATTTGTGGCTCCTCTCAGATTCCAGAACTTTCTGTTACCGAAATGTGAGGAAACTTGTTTTTTTAGCCAAATTTTGAGGTTTGCAAAGGATTCTGGGTAAAAGAACCTGGTCAGAGCCCCACAAGTCACCCCATCTTGGATTCCCCTAGGTCTCTAGTTTTAAAAAATGCACAGGTTTGGTAGGTTTCCCTAGGTGCCGGCTGAGCTAGAGGCCAAAATCTACAGGTAGGCACTTTGCAAAAAACACCTCTGTTTTCTTTAAAAAAAATGTGATGTGTCCACGTTGTGTTTTGGGGCGTTTCCTGTCACGGGCGCTAGGCCTACCCACAGAAGTGAGGTATCATTTTTATCGGGAGACTTGGGGGAACGCTGGGTGGAAGGAAATTTGTGGCTCCTCTCAGATTCCAGAACTTTCTGTCACCGAAATGTGAGGAAAACTTGTTTTTTTAGCCAAATTTTTAGGTTTGCAAAGCATTCTGGGTAACAGGACCTGGGCAGAGCGTCACAAGTCACCCCATCTTCGATTCCCCTAGGTCTCTAGTTTTCAAAAATGCACAGGTTTGGTAGGTTTCCCTAGGTGCCGGCTGAGCTAGAGGCCAAAATCTACAGGTAGGCACTTTGCCAAAAACACCTCTGTTTTCGTTCAAAAGATGTGATATGTCCACGTTGTGTTTTGGGGCGTTTCCTGTCATGGTCTCTAGGCCTACCCACAGAAGTGAGGTATCATTTTTATCGGGAGACTTGGGGGAACGCTGGGTGGAAGGAAATTTGTGGCTCCTCTCAGATTCCAGAACTTTCTGTCACCGAAATGTGAGGAAAACTTGTTTTTTTAGCCAAATTTTGAGGTTTGCAAAGGATTCTGGGTAACAGGACCTGGGCAGAGCCCCACAAGTCACCCCATCTTCGATTCCCCTAGGTCTCTAGTTTTCAAAAATGCACAGGTTTGGTAGGTTTCACTAGGTGCCGGCTGAGCTAGAGGCCAAAATCTACAGGTAGGCACTTTGCAAAAAACACCTCTGTTTTCTTTAAAAAAATGTGATGTGTCCACGTTGTGTTTTGGGGCGTTTCCTGTCACGGGCTCTAGGCCTACCCACAGAAGTGAGGTATCATTTTTATCGGGAGACTTGGGGGAACGATGGGTGGAAGGAAATTTGTGGCTCCTCTTAGATTCCAGAACTTTCTGTCACCGAAATGTGAGGAAAACTAGATTTTTTAGCCAAATTTTGAGGTTTGCAAAGGATTCTGGGTAACAGAACCTGGTCAGGGCCCCACAATGCACCCCATCTTGGATTCCTCTAGGTCTCTAGTTTTGAAAAATGCACAGGTTTGGTAGGTTTCCCTAGGTGCCGGCTGAGCTAGCGGCCAAAATCTACAGGTAGGCACTTTGCAAAAAACACCTCTGTTTTCTTTCAAAAGATGTGATATGTCCACGTTGTGTTTTGGGGCGTTTCCTGTCACGGGCGCTAGGCCTACCCACACAAGTGAGGTATCATTTTTATCGGGAGACTTGGGGGAATGCTGGGTGGAAGGAAATTTGTGGCTCCTCTCAGATTCCAGAACTTTCTGTTACCGAAATGTGAGGAAACTTGTTTTTTTAGCCAAATTTTGAGGTTTGCAAAGGATTCTGGGTAAAAGAACCTGGTCAGAGCCCCACAAGTCACCCCATCTTGGATTCCCCTAGGTCTCTAGTTTTAAAAATTGCACAGGTTTGGTAGGTTTCCCTAGGTGCCGGCTGAGCTAGAGGCCAAAATCTACATGTAGGCACTTTGCAAAAAACACCTCTGTTTTCTTTCAAAAGATGTGATATGTCCACGTTGTGTTTTGGGGCGTTTCCTGTCACGGGCGCTAGGCCTACCCACACAAGTGAGGTATCATTTTTATCGGGAGACTTGGGGGAACGCTGGGTGGAAGGAAATTTGTGGCTCCTCTCAGATTCCAGAACTTTCTGTCACCGAAATGTGAGGAAAATGTGTTTTTTTTAGCCACATTTTGAGGTTTGCAAAGGATTCTGGGTAACAGAATCTGGTCAGAGCCCCACAAGTCACCCCATATTGGATTCCCCGAGGTCTCTAGTTTTAAGAAATGCACAGGTTTGGTAGGTTTCCCTACGTGTCGGCTGAGCTAGAGGCCAAAATCTACAGGTTGGCACTTTGCAAAAAACACCTCTGTTTTCTTTCAAAAAATGTTATGTGTCCATGTTGTGTTTTGGGGCATTTCCTATCACGGGCGCTATGCCTACCCACACAAGTGAGGTATCATTTTTATCGGGAGACTTGGGGGAACGCTGGGTGGAAGGAAATTTGTGGCTCCTCTCAGATTCCAGAACTTTCTGTCACCGAAATGTGAGGAAAATGTGTTTTTTTTAGCCACATTTTGAGGTTTGCAAAGGATTCTGGGTCACAGAACCTGGTCAGAGCCCCACAAGTCACCCCATCTTGGATTCCCCTAGGTCTCTAGTTTTAAAAAATGCACATGTTTGATACGTTTCCATAGGTGCCAGCTGAGCTAGAGGCCAAATTCTACAGGAAGGCACTTTGCAAAAATCACCTCTGTTTTCTTTCAAAAAATGTGATGTGTCCACGTTGTGTTTTGGGGCGTTTCCTGTCACGGGCGCTAGGCCTACCCACAGAAGTGAGGTATCATTTTTATCGGGAGACTTGGGGGAACGCTGGGTGGAAGGAAATTTGTGGCTCCTCTCAGATTCCAGAACTTTCTGTCACCGAAATGTGAGGAAAACGTGTTTTTTTAGCCAAATTTTATGGTTTGCAAAGGATTCTGGGTAACAGGACCTGGGCAGAGCCCCACAAGTCACCCCATCTTCGATTCCCCTAGGTCTCTAGTTTTCAAAAATGCACAGGTTTGGTAGGTTTCCCTAGGTGCCGGCTGAGCTAGAGGCCAAAATCTACAGGTAGGCACTTTGCAAAAAACACCTCTGTTTTCTTTAAAAAAATGTGATGTGTCCACGTTGTGTTTTGGGGCGTTTCCTGTCACGGGCTCTAGGCCTACCCACAGAAGTGAGGTATCATTTTTATCGGGAGACTTGGGGGAACGCTGGGTGGAAGGAAATTTGTGGCTCCTCTCAGATTCCAGAACTTTCTGTCACCGAAATGTGAGGAAAACTAGTTTTTTTAGACAAATTTTGAGGTTTGCAAAGGATTCTGGGTAACAGGACCTGGGCAGAGCCCCACAAGTCACCCCATCTTCGATTCCCCTAGGTCTCTAGTTTTCAAAAATGCACAGGTTTGGTAGGTTTCCCTAGGTGCCGGCTGAGCTAGAGGCCAAAATCTACAGGTAGGCACTTTGCAAAAAACACCTCTGTTTTCTTTAAAAAAAATTGATGTGTCCACGTTGTGTTTTGGGGCTTTTCCTGTCACAGGCTCTAGGCCTACCCACAGAAGTGAGGTATCATTTTTATCGGGAGACTTGGGGGAACGCTGGGTGGAAGGAAATTTGTGGCTCCTCTCAGATTCCAGAACTTTCTGTCACCGAAATGTGAGGAAAACTAGTTTTTTTAGCCAAATTTTGAGGTTTGCAAAGGATTCTGGGTAACAGAACCTGGTCAGGGCCCCACAATGCACCCCATCTTGGATTCCTCTAGGTCTCTAGTTTTAAAAAATGCACAGGTTTGGTAGGTTTCCCTAGGTGCCGGCTGAGCTAGCGGCCAAAATCTACAGGTAGGCACTTTGCAAAAAACACCTCTGTTTTCTTTCAAAAGATGTGATATGTCCACGTTGTGTTTTGGGGCGTTTCCTGTCACGGGCGCTAGGCCTACCCACACAAGTGAGGTATCATTTATATCGGGAGAATTGGGGGAATGCTGGGTGGAAGGAAATTTGTGGCTCCTCTCAGATTCCAGAACTTTCTGTTACCGAAATGTGAGGAAACTTGTTTTTTTAGCCAAATTTTGAGGTTTGCAAAGGATTCTGGGTAAAAGAACCTGGTCAGAGCCCCACAAGTCACCCCATCTTGGATTCCCCTAGGTCTCTAGTTTTAAAAAATGCACAGGTTTGGTAGGTTTCCCTAGGTGCCGGCTGAGCTAGAGGCCAAAATCTACAGGTAGGCACTTTGCAAAAAACACCTCTGTTTTCTTTAAAAAAAATGTGATGTGTCCACGTTGTGTTTTGGGGTGTTTCCTGTCACGGGCGCTAGGCCTACCCACAGAAGTGAGGTATCATTTTTATCGGGAGACTTGGGGGAACGCTGGGTGGAAGGAAATTTGTGGCTCCTCTCAGATTCCAGAACTTTCTGTCACCGAAATGTGAGGAAAACTTGTTTTTTTAGCCAAATTTTGAGGTTTGCAAAGGATTCTGGGTAACAGAATCTGGTCAGAGCCCCACAAGTCACCCCATATTGGATTCCCCGAGGTCTCTAGTTTTAAGAAATGCACAGGTTTGGTAGGTTTCCCTACGTGTCGGCTGAGCTAGAGGCCAAAATCTACAGGTTGGCACTTTGCAAAAAACACCTCTGTTTTCTTTCAAAAAATGTTATGTGTCCATGTTGTGTTTTGGGGCATTTCCTATCACGGGCGCTATGCCTACCCACACAAGTGAGGTATCATTTTTATCGGGAGACTTGGGGGAACGCTGGGTGGAAGGAAATTTGTGGCTCCTCTCAGATTCCAGAACTTTCTGTCACCGAAATGTGAGGAAAATGTGTTTTTTTTAGCCACATTTTGAGGTTTGCAAAGGATTCTGGGTCACAGAACCTGGTCAGAGCCCCACAAGTCACCCCATCTTGGATTCCCCTAGGTCTCTAGTTTTAAAAAATGCACATGTTTGATACGTTTCCATAGGTGCCGGCTGAGCTAGAGGCCAAATTCTACAGGAAGGCACTTTGCAAAAAACACCTCTGTTTTCTTTAAAAAAATGTGATGTGTCCACATTGTGTTTTGGGGCGTTTCCTGTCACGGGCGCTAGGCCTACCCACAGAAGTGAGGTATCATTTTTATCGGGAGACTTGGGGGAACGCTGGGTGGAAGGAAATTTGTGGCTCCTCTCAGATTCCAGAACTTTCTGTCACCGAAATGTGAGGAAAACGTGTTTTTTTAGCCAAATTTTATGGTTTGCAAAGGATTCTGGGTAACAGGACCTGGGCAGAGCCCCACAAGTCACCCCATCTTCGATTCCCCTAGGTCTCTAGTTTTAAAAAATGCACAGGTTTGGTAGGTTTCCCTAGGTGCCGGCTGAGCTAGAGGCCAAAATCTACAGGTAGGCACTTTGCAAAAAACACCTCTGTTTTCTTTAAAAAAATGTGATGTGTCCACGTTGTGTTTTGGGGCGTTTCCTGTCACGGGCTCTAGGCCTACCCACAGAAGTGAGGTATCATTTTTATCGGGAGACTTGGGGGAACGCTGGGTGGAAGGAAATTTGTGGCTCCTCTCAGATTCCAGAACTTTCTGTCACCGAAATGTGAGGAAAACTAGTTTTTTTAGCCAAATTTTGAGGTTTGCAAAGGATTCTGGGTAACAGGACCTGGGCAGAGCCCCACAAGTCACCCCATCTTCGATTCCCCTAGGTCTCTAGTTTTAAAAAATGCACAGGTTTGGTAGGTTTCCCTAGGTGCCGGCTGAGCTAGAGGCCAAAATCTACAGGTAGGCACTTTGGAAAAAACACCTCTGTTTTCTTTCAAAAAATGTTATGTGTCCATGTTGTGTTTTGGGGCATTTCCTATCACGGGCGCTATGCCTACCCACACAAGTGAGGTATCATTTTTATCGGGAGACTTGGGGGAACGCTGGGTGGAAGGAAATTTGTGGCTCCTCTCAGATTCCAGAACTTTCAGTCACCGAAATGTGAGGAAAATGTGTTTTTTTAAGCCACATTTTGAGGTTTGCAAAGGATTCTGGGTAACAGAATCTGGTCAGAGCCCCACAAGTCACCCCATATTGGATTCCCCGAGGTCTCTAGTTTTAAGAAATGCACAGGTTTGGTAGGTTTCCCTACGTGTCGGCTGAGCTAGAGGCCAAAATCTACAGGTTGGCACTTTGCAAAAAACACCTCTGTTTTCTTTCAAAAAATGTTATGTGTCCATGTTGTGTTTTGGGGCATTTCCTATCACGGGCGCTATGCCTACCCACACAAGTGAGGTATCATTTTTATCGGGAGACTTGGGGGAACGCTGGGTGGAAGGAAATTTGTGGCTCCTCTCAGATTCCAGAACTTTCTGTCACCGAAATGTGAGGAAAATGTGTTTTTTTTAGCCACATTTTGAGGTTTGCAAAGGATTCTGGGTCACAGAACCTGGTCAGAGCCCCACAAGTCACCCCATCTTGGATTCCCCTAGGTCTCTAGTTTTAAAAAATGCACATGTTTGATACGTTTCCATAGGTGCCGGCTGAGCTAGAGGCCAAATTCTACAGGAAGGCACTTTGCAAAAATCACCTCTGTTTTCTTTCAAAAAATGTGATGTGTCCACGTTGTGTTTTGGGGCGTTTCCTGTCACGGGCGCTAGGCCTACCCACAGAAGTGAGGTATCATTTTTATTGGGAGACTTGGGGGAACGCTGGGTGGAAGGAAATTTGTGGCTCCTCTCAGATTCCAGAACTTTCTGTCACCGAAATGTGAGGAAAACGTGTTTTTTTAGCCAAATTTTATGGTTTGCAAAGGATTCTGGGTAACAGGACCTGGGCAGAGCCCCACAAGTCACCCCATCTTCGATTCCCCTAGGTCTCTAGTTTTCAAAAATGCACAGGTTTGGTAGGTTTCCCTAGGTGCCGGCTGAGCTAGAGGCCAAAATCTACAGGTAGGCACTTTGCAAAAAACACCTCTGTTTTCTTAAAAAAAATGTGATGTGTCCACGTTGTGTTTTGGGGCGTTTCCTGTCACGGGCTCTAGGCCTACCCACAGAAGTGAGGTATCATTTTTATCGGGAGACTTGGGGGAACGCTGGGTGGAAGGAAATTTGTGGCTCCTCTCAGATTCCAGAACTTTCAGTCACCGAAATGTGAGGAAAACTAGTTTTTTTAGCCAAATTTTGAGGTTTGCAAAGGATTCTGGGTAACAGGACCTGGGCAGAGCCCCACAAGTCACCCCATCTTCGATTCCCCTAGGTCTCTAGTTTTCAAAAATGCACAGGTTTGGTAGGTTTCCCTAGGTGCCGGCTGAGCTAGAGGCCAAAATCTACAGGTAGGCACTTTGCAAAAAACACCTCTGTTTTCTTTAAAAAAATTTGATGTGTCCACGTTGTGTTTTGGGGCTTTTCCTGTCACAGGCTCTAGGCCTACCCACAGAAGTGAGGTATCATTTTTATCGGGAGACTTGGGGGAACGCTGGGTGGAAGGAAATTTGTGGCTCCTCTCAGATTCCAGAACTTTCTGTCACCGAAATGTGAGGAAAACTAGTTTTTTTAGCCAAATTTTGAGGTTTGCAAAGGATTCTGGGTAACAGAACCTGGTCAGGGCCCCACAATGCACCCCATCTTGGATTCCTCTAGGTCTCTAGTTTTAAAAAATGCACAGGTTTGGTAGGTTTCCCTAGGTGCCGGCTGAGCTAGCGGCCAAAATCTACAGGTAAGCACTTTGCAAAAAACACCTCTGTTTTCTTTCAAAAGATGTGATATGTCCACGTTGTGTTTTGGGGCGTTTCCTGTCACGGGCGCTAGGCCTACCCACACAAGTGAGGTATCATTTTTATCGGGAGAATTGGGGGAATGCTGGGTGGAAGGAAATTTGTGGCTCCTCTCAGATTCCAGAACTTTCTGTTACCGAAATGTGAGGAAACTTGTTTTTTTAGCCAAATTTTGAGGTTTGCAAAGGATTCTGGGTAAAAGAACCTGGTCAGAGCCCCACAAGTCACCCCATCTTGGATTCCCCTAGGTCTCTAGTTTTAAAAAATGCACAGGTTTGGTAGGTTTCCCTAGGTGCCGGCTGAGCTAGAGGCCAAAATCTACAGGTAGGCACTTTGCAAAAAACACCTCTGTTTTCTTTAAAAAAAATGTGATGTGTCCACGTTGTGTTTTGGGGCGTTTCCTGTCACGGGCGCTAGGCCTACCCACAGAAGTGAGGTATCATTTTTATCGGGAGACTTGGGGGAACGCTGGGTGGAAGGAAATTTGTGGCTCCTCTCAGATTCCAGAACTTTCTGTCACCGAAATGTGAGGAAAACTTGTTTTTTTAGCCAAATTTTTAGGTTTGCAAAGCATTCTGGGTAACAGGACCTGGGCAGAGCGTCACAAGTCACCCCATCTTCGATTCCCCTAGGTCTCTAGTTTTCAAAAATGCACAGGTTTGGTAGGTTTCCCTAGGTGCCGGCTGAGCTAGAGGCCAAAATCTACAGGTTGGCACTTTGCAAAAAACACCTCTGTTTTCTTTCAAAAAATGTTATGTGTCCATGTTGTGTTTTGGGGCATTTCCTATCACGGGCGCTATGCCTACCCACACAAGTGAGGTATCATTTTTATCGGGAGACTTGGGGGAACGCTGGGTGGAAGGAAATTTGTGGCTCCTCTCAGATTCCAGAACTTTCTGTCACCGAAATGTGAGGAAAATGTGTTTTTTTTAGCCACATTTTGAGGTTTGCAAAGGATTCTGGGTCACAGAACCTGGTCAGAGCCCCACAAGTCACCCCATCTTGGATTCCCCTAGGTCTCTAGTTTTAAAAAATGCACATGTTTGATACGTTTCCATAGGTGCCGGCTGAGCTAGAGGCCAAATTCTACAGGAAGGCACTTTGCAAAAATCACCTCTGTTTTCTTTCAAAAAATGTGATGTGTCCACGTTGTGTTTTGGGGCGTTTCCTGTCACGGGCGCTAGGCCTACCCACAGAAGTGAGGTATCATTTTTATTGGGAGACTTGGGGGAACGCTGGGTGGAAGGAAATTTGTGGCTCCTCTCAGATTCCAGAACTTTCTGTCACCGAAATGTGAGGAAAACGTGTTTTTTTAGCCAAATTTTATGGTTTGCAAAGGATTCTGGGTAACAGGACCTGGGCAGAGCCCCACAAGTCACCCCATCTTCGATTCCCCTAGGTCTCTAGTTTTCAAAAATGCACAGGTTTGGTAGGTTTCCCTAGGTGCCGGCTGAGCTAGAGGCCAAAATCTACAGGTAGGCACTTTGCAAAAAACACCTCTGTTTTCTTAAAAAAAATGTGATGTGTCCACGTTGTGTTTTGGGGCGTTTCCTGTCACGGGCTCTAGGCCTACCCACAGAAGTGAGGTATCATTTTTATCGGGAGACTTGGGGGAACGCTGGGTGGAAGGAAATTTGTGGCTCCTCTCAGATTCCAGAACTTTCTGTCACCGAAATGTGAGGAAAACTAGTTTTTTTAGCCAAATTTTGAGGTTTGCAAAGGATTCTGGGTAACAGGACCTGGGCAGAGCCCCACAAGTCACCCCATCTTCGATTCCCCTAGGTCTCTAGTTTTCAAAAATGCACAGGTTTGGTAGGTTTCCCTAGGTGCCGGCTGAGCTAGAGGCCAAAATCTACAGGTAGGCACTTTGCAAAAAACACCTCTGTTTTCTTTAAAAAAATTTGATGTGTCCACGTTGTGTTTTGGGGCTTTTCCTGTCACAGGCTCTAGGCCTACCCACAGAAGTGAGGTATCATTTTTATCGGGAGACTTGGGGGAACGCTGGGTGGAAGGAAATTTGTGGCTCCTCTCAGATTCCAGAACTTTCTGTCACCGAAATGTGAGGAAAACTAGTTTTTTTAGCCAAATTTTGAGGTTTGCAAAGGATTCTGGGTAACAGAACCTGGTCAGGGCCCCACAATGCACCCCATCTTGGATTCCTCTAGGTCTCTAGTTTTAAAAAATGCACAGGTTTGGTAGGTTTCCCTAGGTGCCGGCTGAGCTAGCGGCCAAAATCTACAGGTAAGCACTTTGCAAAAAACACCTCTGTTTTCTTTCAAAAGATGTGATATGTCCACGTTGTGTTTTGGGGCGTTTCCTGTCACGGGCGCTAGGCCTACCCACACAAGTGAGGTATCATTTTTATCGGGAGAATTGGGGGAATGCTGGGTGGAAGGAAATTTGTGGCTCCTCTCAGATTCCAGAACTTTCTGTTACCGAAATGTGAGGAAACTTGTTTTTTTAGCCAAATTTTGAGGTTTGCAAAGGATTCTGGGTAAAAGAACCTGGTCAGAGCCCCACAAGTCACCCCATCTTGGATTCCCCTAGGTCTCTAGTTTTAAAAAATGCACAGGTTTGGTAGGTTTCCCTAGGTGCCGGCTGAGCTAGAGGCCAAAATCTACAGGTAGGCACTTTGCAAAAAACACCTCTGTTTTCTTTAAAAAAAATGTGATGTGTCCACGTTGTGTTTTGGGGCGTTTCCTGTCACGGGCGCTAGGCCTACCCACAGAAGTGAGGTATCATTTTTATCGGGAGACTTGGGGGAACGCTGGGTGGAAGGAAATTTGTGGCTCCTCTCAGATTCCAGAACTTTCTGTCACCGAAATGTGAGGAAAACTTGTTTTTTTAGCCAAATTTTTAGGTTTGCAAAGCATTCTGGGTAACAGGACCTGGGCAGAGCGTCACAAGTCACCCCATCTTCGATTCCCCTAGGTCTCTAGTTTTCAAAAATGCACAGGTTTGGTAGGTTTCCCTAGGTGCCGGCTGAGCTAGAGGCCAAAATCTACAGGTAGGCACTTTGCCAAAAACACCTCTGTTTTCGTTCAAAAGATGTGAAATGTCCACGTTGTGTTTTGGGGCGTTTCCTGTCACGGGCTCTAGGCCTACCCACAGAAGTGAGGTATCATTTTTATCGGGAGACTTGGGGGAACGCTGGGTGGAAGGAAATTTGTGGCTCCTCTCAGATTCCAGAACTTTCTGTCACCGAAATGTGAGGAAAACTTGTTTTTTTAGCCAAATTTTGAGGTTTGCAAAGGATTCTGGGTAACAGGACCTGGGCAGAGCCCCACAAGTCACCCCATCTTCGATTCCCCTAGGTCTCTAGTTTTCAAAAATGCACAGGTTTGGTAGGTTTCACTAGGTGCCGGCTGAGCTAGAGGCCAAAATCTACAGGTAGGCACTTTGCAAAAAACACCTCTGTTTTCTTTAAAAAAATGTGATGTGTCCACGTTGTGTTTTGGGGCGTTTCCTGTCACGGGCTCTAGGCCTACCCACAGAAGTGAGGTATCATTTTTATCGGGAGACTTGGGGGAACGCTGGGTGGAAGGAAATTTGTGGCTCCTCTTAGATTCCAGAACTTTCTGTCACCGAAATGTGAGGAAAACTAGATTTTTTAGCCAAATGTTGAGGTTTGCAAAGGATTCTGGGTAACAGAACCTGGTCAGGGCCCCACAATGCACCCCATCTTGGATTCCTCTAGGTCTCTAGTTTTGAAAAATGCACAGGTTTGGTAGGTTTCCCTAGGTGCCGGCTGAGCTAGCGGCCAAAATCTACAGGTAGGCACTTTGCAAAAAACACCTCTGTTTTCTTTCAAAAGATGTGATATGTCCACGTTGTGTTTTGGGGCGTTTCCTGTCACGGGCGCTAGGCCTACCCACACAAGTGAGGTATCATTTTTATCGGGAGACTTGGGGGAATGCTGGGTGGAAGGAAATTTGTGGCTCCTCTCAGATTCCAGAACTTTCTGTTACCGAAATGTGAGGAAACTTGTTTTTTTAGCCAAATTTTGAGGTTTGCAAAGGATTCTGGGTAAAAGAACCTGGTCAGAGCCCCACAAGTCACCCCATCTTGGATTCCCCTAGGTCTCTAGTTTTAAAAATTGCACAGGTTTGGTAGGTTTCCCTAGGTGCCGGCTGAGCTAGAGGCCAAAATCTACATGTAGGCACTTTGCAAAAAACACCTCTGTTTTCTTTCAAAAGATGTGATATGTCCACGTTGTGTTTTGGGGCGTTTCCTGTCACGGGCGCTAGGCCTACCCACACAAGTGAGGTATCATTTTTATCGGGAGACTTGGGGGAATGCTGGGTGGAAGGAAATTTGTGGCTCCTCTCAGATTCCAGAACTTTCGGTCACCGAAATGTGAGGAAAATGTATTTTTTTAGCCACATTTTGAGGTTTGCAAAGGATTCTGGGTCACAGAACCTAGTCAGAGCCCCACAAGTCACCCCATCTTGGATTCCCCTAGGTCTCTAGTTTTCAAAAATGCACAGGTTTGGTAGGTTTCCCTAGGTGCCGGCTGAGCTAGAGGCCAAAATCTACAGGTAGGCACTTTGCAAAAAACACCTCTGTTTTCTTTAAAAAAATGTGATGTGTCCACGTTGTGTTTTGGGGCGTTTCCTGTCACAGGCTCTAGGCCTACCCACAGAAGTGAGGTATGATTTTTATCGGGAGACTTGGGGGAACGCTGGGTGGAAGGAAATTTGTGGCTCCTCTCAGATTCCAGAACTTTCTGTCACCGAAATGTGAGGAAAACTAGTTTTTTGAGCCAAATTTTGAGGTTTGCAAAGGATTCTGGGTAACAGAACCTGGTCAGGGCCCCACAATGCACCCCATCTTGGATTCCTCTAGGTCTCTAGTTTTAAAAAATGCACAGGTTTGGTAGGTTTCCCTAGGTGCCGGCTGAGCTAGCGGCCAAAATCTACAGGTAGGCACTTTGCAAAAAACACCTCTGTTTTCTTTCAAAAGATGTGATATGTCCACGTTGTGTTTTGGGGCGTTTCCGTGTCACGGGCGCTAGGCCTACCCCCAGAAGTGAGGTATCATTTTTATCGGGAGACTTGGGGGAACGCTGGGTGGAAGGAAATTTGTGGCTCCTCTCAGATTCCAGAACTTTCGGTCACCGAAATGTGAGGAAAATGTGTTTTTTTTAGCCACATTTTGATATTTGCAAAGGATTCTGGGTCACAGAACCTGGTCAGAGCCCCACAAGTCACCCCATCTTGGATTCCCCTAGGTCTCTAGTTTTCAAAAATGCACAGGTTTGGTAGGTTTTCCTAGGTGCCGGCTGAGCTAGAGGCCAAAATCTACAGGTAGGCACTTTGCAAAAAACACCTCTGTTTTCTTTAAAAAAATGTGATGTGTCCACGTTGTGTTTTGGGGCGTTTCCTGTCACGGGCTCTAGGCCTACCCACAGAAGTGAGGTATCATTTTTATCGGGAGACTTGGGGAAACGCTGGGTGGAAGGAAATTTGTGGCTCCTCTCAGATTCCAGAACTTTCTGTCACCGAAATGTGAGGAAAACTAGTTTTTTTAGCCAAATTTTGAGGTTTGCAAAGGATTCTGGGTAACAGAACCTGGTCAGGGCCCCACAATGCACCCCATCTTGGATTCCTCTAGGTCTCTAGTTTTAAAAAATGCACAGGTTTGGTAGGTTTCCCTAGGTGCCGGCTGAGCTAGCGGCCAAAATCTACAGGTAGGCACTTTGCAAAAAACACCTCTGTTTTCTTTCAAAAGAATGTAGGAAGTTGGCTCTGTATGTGCTATTTCAAAGTAAGGAATAGCATGCACAGAGTCCAAGGGTTCCCCTTAGAGGTAAGATAGTGGCAAAAAGAGATAATACTAATGCTCTATTTTGTGGTAGTGTGGTCGAGCAGTAGGCTTATCCAAGGAGTAGTGTTAAGCATTTGTTGTACATACACATAGACAATAAATGAGGTACACACACTCAGAGACAAATCCAGCCAATAGGTTTTTGTATAGAAAAATATCTTTTCTTAGTTTATTTTAAGAACCACAGGTTCAAATTCTACATGTAATATCTCATTCGAAAGGTATTGCAGGTAAGTACTTTAGGAACTTCAAATCATCAAAATTGCATGTATACTTTTCAAGTTATTCACAAATAGCTGTTTTAAAAGTGGACACAGTGCAATTTTCACAGTTCCTAGGGGAGGTAAGTATTTTTTAGGTTAACCAGGTAAGTAAGACACTTACAGGGCTCAGTTCTTGGTCCAAGGTAGCCCACCGTTGGGGGTTCAGAGCAACCCCAAAGTCACCACACCAGCAGCTCAGGGCCGGTCAGGTGCAGAGTTCAAAGTGGTGCCCAAAACGCATAGGCTAGAATGGAGAGAAGGGGGTGCCCCGGTTCCGGTCTGCTTGCAGGTAAGTACCCGCGTCTTCGGAGGGCAGACCAGGGGGGTTTTGTAGGGCACCGGGGGGGACACAAGTCCACACAGAAATTTCACCCTCAGCGGCGCGGGGGCGGCCGGGTGCAGTGTAGAAACAAGCGTCGGGTTTGCAATGTTAGTCTATGAGAGATCTCGGGATCTCTTCAGCGCTGCAGGCAGGCAAGGGGGGGATTCCTCGGGGAAACCTCCACTTGGGCAAGGGAGAGGGACTCCTGGGGGTCACTTCTCCAGTGAAAGTCCGGTCCTTCAGGTCCTGGGGGCTGCGGGTGCAGGGTCTCTCCCAGGCGTCGGGACTTTAGGTTCAAAGAGTCGCGGTCAGGGGAAGCCTCGGGATTCCCTCTGCAGGCGGCGCTGTGGGGGCTCAGGGGGGACAGGTTTTGGTACTCACAGTATCAGAGTAGTCCTGGGGTCCCTCCTGAGGTGTTGGATCGCCACCAGCCGAGTCGGGGTCGCCGGGTGCAGTGTTGCAAGTCTCACGCTTCTTGCGGGGAGCTTGCAGGGTTCTTTAAAGTTGCTGGAAACAAAGTTGCAGCTTTTCTTGGAGCAGGTCCGCTGTCCTCGGGAGTTTCTTGTCTTTTCGAAGCAGGGGCAGTCCTCCGAGGATGTCGAGGTCGCTGGTCCCTTTGGAAGGCGTCGCTGGAGCAGGATCTTTGGAAGGCAGGAGACAGGCCGGTGAGTTTCTGGAGCCAAGGCAGTTGTCGTCTTCTGGTCTTCCGCTGCAGGGGTTTTCAGCTGGGCAGTCCTTCTTCTTGTAGTTGCAGGAATCTAATTTTCTAGGGTTCAGGGTAGCCCTTAAATACTAAATTTAAGGGCGTGTTTAGGTCTGGGGGGTTAGTAGCCAATGGCTACTAGCCCTGAGGGTGGGTACATCCTCTTTGTGCCTCCTCCCAAGGGGAGGGGGTCACAATCCTAACCCTATTGGGGGAATCCTCCATCTGCAAGATGGAGGATTTCTAAAAGTTAGAGTCACCTCAGCTCAGGACACCTTAGGGGCTGTCCTGACTGGCCAGTGACTCCTCCTTGTTATTCTCATTATTTTCTCCGGCCTTGCCGCCAAAAGTGGGGCCTGGCCGGAGGGGGCGGGCAACTCCACTAGCTGGAGTGTCCGGCTGGGTTGGCACAAAGGAGGTGAGCCTTTGAGGCTCACCGCCAGGTGTGACAATTCCTGCCTGGGGGAGGTGTTAGCATCTCCACCCAGTGCAGGCTTTGTTACTGGCCTCAGAGTGACAAAGGCACTCTCCCCATGGGGCCAGCAACATGTCTCGGTTTGTGGCAGGCTGCTAAAACTAGTCAGCCTACACAGATAGTCGGTTAAGTTTCAGGGGGCACCTCTAAGGTGCCCTCTGGGGTGTATTTGACAATAAAATGTACACTGGCATCAGTGTGCATTTATTGTGCTGAGAAGTTTGATACCAAACTTCCCAGTTTTCAGTGTAGCCATTATGGTGCTGTGGAGTTCGTGTTTGACAAACTCCCAGACCATATACTCTTATGGCTACCCTGCACTTACAATGTCTAAGGTTTTGTTTAGACACTGTAGGGGTACCATGCTCATGCACTGGTACCCTCACCTATGGTATAGTGCACCCTGCCTTAGGGCTGTAAGGCCTGCTAGAGGGGTGTCTTACCTATACTGCATAGGCAGTGAGAGGCTGGCATGGCACCCTGAGGGGAGTGCCATGTCGACTTACTCGTTTTGTCCTCACTAGCACACACAAGCTGGCAAGCAGGGTGTCTGTGCTGAGTGAGAGGTCTCCAGGGTGGCATAAGACATGCTGCAGCCCTTAGAGACCTTCCTTGGCATCAGGGCCCTTGGTACTAGAAGTACCAGTTACAAGGGACTTATCTGGATGCCAGGGTCTGCCAATTGTGGATACAAAAGTACAGGTTAGGGAAAGAACACCGGTGCTGGGGCCTGGTTAGCAGGCCTCAGCACACTTTCAATTGTAAACATAGCATCAGCAAAGGCAAAAAGTCAGGGGGCAACCATGCCAAGGAGGCATTTCCTTACACAACCCCCCCCCAAACGAAAGAGGATGAGACTAACCTTTCCCAAGAGAGTCTTCATTTTCTAAGTGGAAGAACCTGGAAAGGCCATCTGCATTGGCATGGGCAGTCCCAGGTCTGTGTTCCACTATAAAGTCCATTCCCTGTAGGGAGATGGACCACCTCAACAGTTTAGGATTTTCACCTTTCATTTGCATCAGCCATTTGAGAGGTCTGTGGTCAGTTTGAACTAGGAAGTGAGTCCCAAAGAGGTATGGTCTCAGCTTCTTCAGGGACCAAACCACAGCAAAGGCCTCCCTCTCAATGGCACTCCAACGCTGCTCCCTGGGGAGTAGCCTCCTGCTAATGAAAGCAACAGGCTGGTCAAGGCCATCATCATTTGTTTGGGACAAAACTGCCCCTATCCCATGTTCAGAGGCATCAGTCTGCACAATGAACTGCTTAGAATAATCTGGAGCTTTTAGAACTGGTGCTGAGCACATTGCTTGTTTCAGGGTGTCAAAGGCCTGTTGGCATTCCACAGTCCAGTTCACTTTCTTGGGCATTTTCTTGGAGGTGAGTTCAGTGAGGGCTGTCACAATGGATCCATATCCCTTCACAAACCTCCTGTAATACCCAGTCAAGCCAAGGAATGCCCTGACTTGAGTCTGGGTTTTTGGAGCTACCCAGTCCAGAATAGTCTGGATCTTGGGTTGGAGTGGCTGAACTTGGCCTCCACCTACAAGGTGGCCCAAGTAAACCACAGTTCCCTGCCCTATCTGGCATTTGGATGCCTTGATAGAGAGGCCTGCAGATTGCAGAGCCTTCAAAACCTTCTTCAGGTGGACCAGGTGATCCTGCCAGGTGGAGCTAAAGACAGCAATATCATCAAGATAAGTTGTGCTAAAGGACTCCAAGCCAGCAAGGACTTGATTCACCAACCTTTGGAAGGTGGCAGGGGCATTCTTTAAACCAAAGGGCATAACAGTAAACTGATAATGCCCATCAGGTGTGGAGAATGCTGTCTTTTCTTTTGCTCCAGGTGCCATTTTTATTTGCCAGTACCCTGCTGTCAAGTCAAAGGTACTTAGAAATTTGGCAGCACCTAATTTATCAATGAGCTCATCAGCTCTTGGAATTGGATGGGCATCTGTCTTGGTGACAGAATTGAGCCCTCTGTAGTCCACACAAAACCTCATCTCTTTCTTTCCATCTTTGGTGTGAGGTTTGGGGACTAAGACCACTGGGCTAGCCCAGGGGCTGTCAGAGCGCTCAATTACTCCCAATTCCAGCATCTTGTGGACTTCCACCTTGATGCTTTCCTTAACATGGTCAGATTGTCTAAAGATTTTGTTCTTGACAGGCATGCTGTCTCCTGTGTCCACATCATGGGTACACAGGTGTGTCTGACCAGGGGTTAAGGAGAAGAGTTCAGGAAACTGTTGTAGGACTCTCCTACAATCAGCTTGCTGTTGGCCAGAGAGGGTGTCTGAGTAGATCACTCCATCTACTGTGCCATCTTTTGGGTCTGATGACAGAAGATCAGGGAGAGGTTCACTCTCTGCCTCCTGATCCTCATCTGTTACCATCAACAGATTGACATCAGCCCTGTCATGGAAGAGCTTAAGGCGGTTCACATGGATCACCCTCTTGGGGCTCCTGCTTGTGCCCAGGTCCACCAGGTAGGTGACCTGACTCTTCCTTTCTAGTACTGGGTAAGGGCCACTCCATTTGTCCTGGAGTGCCCTGGGAGCCACAGGCTCCAGAACCCAGACTTTCTGCCCTGGTTGGAACTCAACCAGTGCAGCCTTTTGGTCATACCAAAACTTCTGGAGCTGTTGGCTGGCCTCAAGGTTTTTGGTTGCCTTTTCCATGTACTCTGCCATTCTAGAGCGAAGGCCAAGTACATAGTCCACTATGTCCTGTTTAGGCTCATGGAGAGGTCTCTCCCAGCCTTCTTTAATAAGGGCAAGTGGTCCCCTTACAGGATGACCAAACAGAAGTTCAAAGGGTGAGAATCCTACTCCCTTCTGTGGCACCTCTCTGTAAGCGAAAAGCAGACATGGCAAGAGGACATCCCATCTCCTTTTGAGTTTTTCTGGGAGCCCCATGATCATGCCTTTTAATGTCTTGTTGAATCTCTCAACCAAGCCATTAGTTTGGGGATGGTATGGTGTAGTGAATTTATAAGTCACTCCACACTCATTCCACATATGCTTTAGGTATGCTGACATGAAGTTGGTACCTCTGTCAGACACCACCTCCTTAGGGAAACCCACTCTGGTAAAGATACCAATGAGGGCCTTGGCTACCGCAGGGGCAGTAGTCGACCTAAGGGGAATAGCTTCAGGATACCTGGTAGCATGATCCACTACTACCAGGATATACATATTTCCTGAGGCTGTGGGAGGTTCTAGTGGACCAACTATGTCCACACCCACTCTTTCAAAGGGAACCCCCACCACTGGAAGTGGAATGAGGGGGGCCTTTGGGTGCCCACCTGTCTTACCACTGGCTTGACAGGTGGGGCAGGAGAGGCAAAACTCCTTAACCATGTTGGACATATTGGGCCAGTAGAAGTGGTTGACTAACCTCTCCCACGTCTTGGTTTGTCCCAAATGTCCAGCAAGGGGAATGTCATGGGCCAATGTTAGGATGAACTTCCTGAACAGCTGAGGCACTACCACTCTCCTAGTGGCACCAGGTTTGGGGTCTCTGGCCTCAGTGTACAGGAGTCCATCTTCCCAATAGACCCTATGTGTTCCATTTTTCTTGCCTTTGGACTCTTCAGCAGCTTGCTGCCTAAGGCCTTCAAGAGAGGGACAGGTTTCTTGTCCCTTACACAGCTCCTCCCTTGAGGGTCCCCCTGGGCCTAAGAGCTCAACCTGATAAGGTTCAAGCTCCAAAGGCTCAGTTCCCTCAGAGGGCAGAACTTCTTCCTGAGAAGAGAGGTTCCCTTTCTTTTGCTGTGTTGCAGTTGGTTTCCCAACTGACTTTCCTTTCCTCTTGGTAGGCTGGGCCATTCTTCCAGACTCCAGCTCTACTTGTTCACCCTGTGCCTTGCATTGTGCTCTGGTTTTCACACACACCAGTTCAGGGATACCCAGCATTGCTGCATGGGTTTTTAGTTCTACCTCAGCCCATGCTGAGGACTCCAGGTCATTTCCAAGCAGACAGTCCACTGGGATATTTGAGGAGACCACCACCTGTTTCAGGCCATTGACCCCTCCCCATTCTAAAGTAACCATTGCCATGGGATGTACTTTTTTCTGATTGTCAGCGTTGGTGACTGTGTAAGTTTTTCCAGTCAGGTATTGGCCAGGGGAAACCAGTTTCTCTGTCACCATGGTGACACTGGCACCTGTATCCCTCAGGCCCTCTATTCTAGTCCCATTAATTAAGAGTTGCTGTCTGTATTTTTGCATGTTAGGCGGCCAGACAGCTAGTGTGGCTAAATCCACCCCACCCTCAGAAACTAGAGTAGCTTCAGTGCGGACCCTGATTTGCTCTGGGCACACTGTTGATCCCACTTGGAGACTAGCCATACCAGTGTTACCTGGATGGGAGTTTGGAGTGGAACCTTTCTTGGGACAGGCCTTGTCTCCAGTTTCGTGTCCATGCTGTTTACAGCTATGACACCAGGCCTTTTTGGGATCAAAGTTTTTACCCTTGTACCCATTGTTTTGTGAAGAGGCTCTGGGCCCACCCTCCTGTGCAGGTTTTTGGGGGCCTGTAGAAGACTCTTTACTATTTTTAGTTTTGGTTGTCTCATCACCCTTCCCCTGGGGAGTCTTTGTGACCCCTTTCTTTTGGTCACCCCCTGTTGAAGTCTTGGACACCCTTGTCTTGACCCAATGGTCCGCCTTCTTTCCCAATTCTTGGGGAGAAATTGGTCCTAGGTCTACCAGATGCTGATGCAGTTTATCATTGAAACAATTACTTAACAGGTGTTCTTTCACAAATAAATTGTACAGCCCATCATAATTACTTACACCACTGCCTTGAATCCAACCATCTAGTGTTTTCACTGAGTAGTCAACAAAGTCAACCCAGGTCTGGCTCGAGGATTTTTGAGCCCCCCTGAACCTAATCCTGTACTCCTCAGTGGAGAATCCAAAGCCCTCAATCAGGGTACCCTTCATGAGGTCATAAGATTCTGCATCTTTTCCAGAGAGTGTGAGGAGTCTATCCCTACACTTTCCAGTGAACATTTCCCAAAGGAGAGCACCCCAGTGAGATCTGTTCACTTTTCTGGTTACACAAGCCCTCTCAAAAGCTGTGAACCACTTGGTGATGTCATCACCATCTTCAAATTTTGTCACAATCCCTTTGGGGATTTTTAACATGTCAGGAGAATCTCTGACCCTATTTATATAGCTGCCACCATTGATGGGTCCTAGGCCCATCTCTTGTCTTTCCCTTTCTATGGCTAGGAGCTGTCTCTCTAAAGCCAATCTTTTGGCCATCCTGGCTAACAGGAGGTCATCTTCACTGAGAGCATCCTCAGTGATTTCAGAAATGTGGGACCCTCCTGTGAGGGACTCACTATTTCTGACTAACACAGTTGGAGACAGGACTTGAGGGGTCCTGTTCTCCCTATTTAGGACTGGAGGAGGGACATTGGCCTCCAAGTCACTAATTTCTTCCTCTGTGAGGTCATCATCAGAGGGGTTGGCTTTTTCAAACTCTGCCAACAGCTCCTGGAGCTGAATTTTGGTAGGTCTGGAGCCAATGGTTATTTTTTTGATATTACAGAGAGACCTTAGCTCCCTCATCTTAAGATGGAGGTAAGGTGTGGTGTCGAGTTCCACCACATTCATCTCTGTATCAGACATTATTTTGCTAAGAGTTGGAAGACTTTTTAAAGAATCTAAAACTGTTTCTAGAATCTAATTTCAAACTTTTAACAAACTTTTAAACTCTAAAAGACAATGCTAAACAGGGACTTAACACACAAGGCCCTAGCAGGACTTTTAAGAATTTAGAAAAATTTCAAATTGCAAAAATGAATTTCTAATGACAATTTTGGAATTTGTCGTGTGATCAGGTATTGGCTGAGTAGTCCAGCAAATGCAAAGTCTTGTACCCCACCGCTGATCCACCAATGTAGGAAGTTGGCTCTGTATGTGCTATTTCAAAGTAAGGAATAGCATGCACAGAGTCCAAGGGTTCCCCTTAGAGGTAAGATAGTGGCAAAAAGAGATAATACTAATGCTCTATTTTGTGGTAGTGTGGTCGAGCAGTAGGCTTATCCAAGGAGTAGTGTTAAGCATTTGTTGTACATACACATAGACAATAAATGAGGTACACACACTCAGAGACAAATCCAGCCAATAGGTTTTTGTATAGAAAAATATCTTTTCTTAGTTTATTTTAAGAACCACAGGTTCAAATTCTACATGTAATATCTCATTCGAAAGGTATTGCAGGTAAGTACTTTAGGAACTTCAAATCATCAAAATTGCATGTATACTTTTCAAGTTATTCACAAATAGCTGTTTTAAAAGTGGACACAGTGCAATTTTCACAGTTCCTAGGGGAGGTAAGTATTTTTTAGGTTAACCAGGTAAGTAAGACACTTACAGGGCTCAGTTCTTGGTCCAAGGTAGCCCACCGTTGGGGGTTCAGAGCAACCCCAAAGTCACCACACCAGCAGCTCAGGGCCGGTCAGGTGCAGAGTTCAAAGTGGTGCCCAAAACGCATAGGCTAGAATGGAGAGAAGGGGGTGCCCCGGTTCCGGTCTGCTTGCAGGTAAGTACCCGCGTCTTCGGAGGGCAGACCAGGGGGGTTTTGTAGGGCACCGGGGGGGACACAAGTCCACACAGAAATTTCACCCTCAGCGGCGCGGGGGCGGCCGGGTGCAGTGTAGAAACAAGCGTCGGGTTTGCAATGTTAGTCTATGAGAGATCTCGGGATCTCTTCAGCGCTGCAGGCAGGCAAGGGGGGGATTCCTCGGGGAAACCTCCACTTGGGCAAGGGAGAGGGACTCCTGGGGGTCACTTCTCCAGTGAAAGTCCGGTCCTTCAGGTCCTGGGGGCTGCGGGTGCAGGGTCTCTCCCAGGCGTCGGGACTTTAGGTTCAAAGAGTCGCGGTCAGGGGAAGCCTCGGGATTCCCTCTGCAGGCGGCGCTGTGGGGGCTCAGGGGGGACAGGTTTTGGTACTCACAGTATCAGAGTAGTCCTGGGGTCCCTCCTGAGGTGTTGGATCGCCACCAGCCGAGTCGGGGTCGCCGGGTGCAGTGTTGCAAGTCTCACGCTTCTTGCGGGGAGCTTGCAGGGTTCTTTAAAGTTGCTGGAAACAAAGTTGCAGCTTTTCTTGGAGCAGGTCCGCTGTCCTCGGGAGTTTCTTGTCTTTTCGAAGCAGGGGCAGTCCTCCGAGGATGTCGAGGTCGCTGGTCCCTTTGGAAGGCGTCGCTGGAGCAGGATCTTTGGAAGGCAGGAGACAGGCCGGTGAGTTTCTGGAGCCAAGGCAGTTGTCGTCTTCTGGTCTTCCGCTGCAGGGGTTTTCAGCTGGGCAGTCCTTCTTCTTGTAGTTGCAGGAATCTAATTTTCTAGGGTTCAGGGTAGCCCTTAAATACTAAATTTAAGGGCGTGTTTAGGTCTGGGGGGTTAGTAGCCAATGGCTACTAGCCCTGAGGGTGGGTACACCCTCTTTGTGCCTCCTCCCAAGGGGAGGGGGTCACAATCCTAACCCTATTGGGGGAATCCTCCATCTGCAAGATGGAGGATTTCTAAAAGTTAGAGTCACCTCAGCTCAGGACACCTTAGGGGCTGTCCTGACTGGCCAGTGACTCCTCCTTGTTATTCTCATTATTTTCTCCGGCCTTGCCGCCAAAAGTGGGGCCTGGCCGGAGGGGGCGGGCAACTCCACTAGCTGGAGTGTCCGGCTGGGTTGGCACAAAGGAGGTGAGCCTTTGAGGCTCACCGCCAGGTGTGACAATTCCTGCCTGGGGAGGTGTTAGCATCTCCACCCAGTGCAGGCTTTGTTACTGGCCTCAGAGTGACAAAGGCACTCTCCCCATGGGGCCAGCAACATGTCTCGGTTTGTGGCAGGCTGCTAAAACTAGTCAGCCTACACAGATAGTCGGTTAAGTTTCAGGGGGCACCTCTAAGGTGCCCTCTGGGGTGTATTTGACAATAAAATGTACACTGGCATCAGTGTGCATTTATTGTGCTGAGAAGTTTGATACCAAACTTCCCAGTTTTCAGTGTAGCCATTATGGTGCTGTGGAGTTCGTGTTTGACAAACTCCCAGACCATATACTCTTATGGCTACCCTGCACTTACAATGTCTAAGGTTTTGTTTAGACACTGTAGGGGTACCATGCTCATGCACTGGTACCCTCACCTATGGTATAGTGTACCCTGCCTTAGGGCTGTAAGGCCTGCTAGAGGGGTGTCTTACCTATACTGCATAGGCAGTGAGAGGCTGGCATGGCACCCTGAGGGGAGTGCCATGTCGACTTACTCGTTTTGTCCTCACAAGCACACACAAGCTGGCAAGCAGGGTGTCTGTGCTGAGTGAGAGGTCTCCAGGGTGGCATAAGACATGCTGCAGCCCTTAGAGACCTTCATTAGCATCAGGGCCCTTGGTACTAGAAGTACCAGTTACAAGGGACTTATCTGGATGCCAGGGTCTGCCAATTGTGGATACAAAAGTACAGGTTAGGGAAAGAACACCGGTGCTGGGGCCTGGTTAGCAGGCCTCAGCACACTTTCAATTGTAAACATAGCATCAGCAAAGGCAAAAAGTCAGGGGGCAACCATGCCAAGGAGGCATTTCCTTACATGTGATATGTCCACGTTGTGTTTTGGGGCGTTTCCGTGTCACGGGCGCTAGGCCTACCCCCAGAAGTGAGGTATCATTTTTATCGGGAGACTTGGGGGAACGCTGGGTGGAAGGAAATTTGTGGCTCCTCTCAGATTCCAGAACTTTCGGTCACCGAAATGTGAGGAAAATGTGTTTTTTTAGCCACATTTTGAGGTTTGCAAAGGATTCTGGGTCACAGAACCTAGTCAGAGCCCCACAAGTCACCCCATCTTGGATTCCCCTAGGTCTCTAGTTTTCGAAAATGCACAGGTTTGGTACGTTTCCCTAGGTGCCGGCTGAGCTAGAGGCCAAAATCTACATGTAGGCACTTTGCAAAAAACACCTCTGTTTTCTTTAAAAAAATGTGATGTGTCCACGTTGTGTTTTGGGGCGTTTCCTGTCACGGGCGCTAGGCCTACCCACACAAGTGAGGTATCATTTTTATCGGGAGACTTGGGGGAACGCTGGGTGGAAGGAAATTTGTGGCTCATCTCAGATTCCAGAACTTTCGGTCACCGAAATGTGAGGAATATGTGTTTTTTTAGCCACATTTTGAGGTTTGCAAAGGATTCTGGGTCACAGAACCTGGTCAGAGCCCCACAAGTCACCCCATCTTGGATTCCCCTAGGTCTCTAGTTTTCAAAAATGCACAGGTTTGGTACGTTTTCCTATGTGCCGGCTGAGCTAGAGGCCAAAATCTACAGGTAGGCACTTTGCAAAAAACACCTCTGTTTTCTTTCAAAAAATGTGATATGTCCACGTTGTGTTTTGGGGCGTTTCCTGTCACAGGCGCTAGGCCTACCCCCAGAAGTGAGGTATCATTTTTATCGGGAGACTTGGGGGAACGCTGGGTGGAAGGAAATTTGTGGCTCATCTCAGATTCCAGAACTTTCGGTCACCGAAATGTTAGGAATATGTGTTTTTTTAGCCACATTTTGAGGTTTGCAAAGGATTCTGGGTCACAGAACCTGGTCAGAGCCCCACAAGTCACCCCATCTTGGATTCCCCTAGGTCTCTAGTTTTCAAAAATGCACAGGTTTGGTACGTTTCCCTATGTGCCGGCTGAGCTACAGGCCAAAATCTACATGTAGGCACTTTGCAAAAAACACCTCTGATTTCTTTCAAAAAATGTGATATGTCCACGTTGTGTTTTGGGGCGTTTCCTGTCACGGGCGCTAGGACTACCCCCAGAAGGGAGGTATCATTTTTATCGGGAGACTTGGGGGAACGCTGGGTGGAAGGAAATTTGTGGCTCCTCTCAGATTCCAGAACTTTCGGTCACCGAAATGTGAGGAAAATGTGTTTTTTTAGCCACATTTTGAGGTTTGCAAAGGATTCTGGGTCACAGAACCTGGTCAGAGCCCCACAAGTCACCCCATCTTGGATTCCCCTAGGTCTCTAGTTTTCAAAAATGCACAGGTTTGGTAGGTTTCCCTAGGTGCCGGCTGAGCTAGAGGCCAAAATCTACAGGTAGGCACTTTGCAAAAAACACCTCTGTTTTCTTTAAAAAAATGTGATGTGTCCATGTTGTGTTTTGGGGCGTTTCCTGTCACGGGCTCTAGGCCTACCCACAGAAGTGAGGTATCATTTTTATCGGGAGACTTGGGGGAACACTGGGTGGAAGGAAATTTGTGGCTCCTCTCAGATTCCAGAACTTTCTGTCACCGAAATGTGAGGAAAACTAGTATTTTTAGCCAAATTTTGAGGTTTGCAAAGGATTCTGGGTAACAGAACCTGGTCAGGGCCCCACAATGCACCCCATCTTGGATTCCTCTAGGTCTCTAGTTTTAAAAAATGCACAGGTTTGGTAGGTTTGCCTAGGTGCCGGCTGAGCTAGCGGCCAAAATCTACAGGTAGGCACTTTGCAAAAAACACCTCTGTTTTCTTTCAAAAGATGTGATATGTCCACGTTGTGTTTTGGGGCGTTTCCTGTCACGGGCGCTAGGCCTACCCACACAAGTAAGGTATCATTTTTATCGGGAGACTTGAGGGAACGCTGGGTGGAAGGAAATTTGTGGCTCCTCTCAGATTCCAGAACTTTCTGTCACCGAAATGTGAGGAAAACTTGTTTTTTTAGCCAAATGTTGAGGTTTGCAAAGGATTCTGGGTCACAGAACCTGGTCAGAGCCCCACAAGTCACCCCATATTGGATTCCCCTAGGTCTCTAGTTTTCAAAAATGCACAGGTTTGGTAGGTTTCCCTAGGTGCCGGCTGAGCTAGAGGCAAAAACCTACAGGTAGGCACCTTGCAAAAAACATCTCTGTTTTCTTTAAAAAAATGTGGTGTCCATGTTGTGTTTTGGGGCATTTCCTGTCACGGGCGCTAGGCGTACCCACACAAGTGAGGTATCATTTTTATCGGGAGACTTGGGGGAACGCTGGGTGGAAGGAAATTTGTGGCTCCTCTCATATTCCAAAACTTTCTGTCACCGAAATGTGAGGAAAACTAGTTTTTTTAGCCAAATTTTGAGGTTTGCAAAGGATTCTGTGTAACAGAACCTGGTCAGAGTCACCCCATCTTGGATTCCCCTAGGTCTCTAGTTTTCAAAAATGCACAGGTTTGGTAGGTTTCCCTAGGTGCCGGCTGAGCTTGAGGCCAAAATCTACAGGTAGGCACTTTGCAAAAAACACCTCTGTTTTCTTTAAAAAAATGTGATGTGTCCACGTTGTGTTTTGGGGCGTTTCCTGTCACGGGCGCTAGGCCTACGCACACAAGTGAGGTATCATTTTTATCGGGAGACTTGGGGGAACGCTGGGTGGAAGGAAATTTGTGGCTCCTCTCAGATTCCAGAACTTTCAGTCACCGAAATGTGAGGAAAACTTGTTTTTTTAGCCAAATTTTGAGGTTTGCAAAGGATTCTGGGTAACAGAATCTGGTCAGAGCCCCACAAGTCACCCCATATTGGATTCCCCGAGGTCTCTAGTTTTAAGAAATGCACAGGTTTGGTAGGTTTCCCTACGTGTCGGCTGAGCTAGAGGCCAAAATCTACAGGTTGGCACTTTGCAAAAAACACCTCTGTTTTCTTTCAAAAAATGTTATGTGTCCATGTTGTGTTTTGGGGCATTTCCTATCACAGGCGTTATGCCTACCCACACAAGTGAGGTATCATTTTTATCGGGAGACTTGGGGGAACGCTGGGTGGAAGGAAATTTGTGGCTCCTCTCAGATTCCAGAACTTTCTGTCACCGAAATGTGAGGAAAATGTGTTTTTTTTAGCCACATTTTGAGGTTTGCAAAGGATTCTGGGTCACAGAACCTGGTCAGAGCCCCACAAGTCACCCCATCTTGGATTCCCCTAGGTCTCTAGTTTTCAAAAATGCACATGTTTGATACGTTTCCATAGGTGCCGGCTGAGCTAGAGGCCAAATTCAACAGGAAGGCACTTTGCAAAAAACACCTCTGTTTTCTTTCAAAAAATGTGATGTGTCCACGTTGTGTTTTGGGGCGTTTCCTGTCACGGGCGCTAGGCCTACCCACAGAAGTGAGGTATCATTTTTATCGGGAGACTTGGGGGAACGCTGGGTGGAAGGAAATTTGTGGTTCCTCTCAGATTCCAGAACTTTCTGTCACCGAAATGTGAGGAAAACGTGTTTTTTTAGCCAAATTTTGAGGTTTGCAAAGGATTCTGGGTAACAGGACCTGGGCAAAGCCCCACAAGTCACCCCATCTTCGATTCCCCTAGGTCTCTAGTTTTCAAAAATGCACAGGTTTGGTAGGTTTCCCTAGGTGCCGGCTGAGCTAGAGGCCAAAATCTACAGGTAGGCACTTTGCAAAAAACACCTCTGTTTTCTTTAAAAAAATGTGATGTGTCCACGTTGTGTTTTGGGGCGTTTCCTGTCACGGGCTCTAGGCCTACCCACAGAAGTGAGGTATCATTTTTATCGGGAGACTTGGGGGAACGCTGGGTGGAAGGAAATTTGTGGCTCCTCTCAGATTCCAGAACTTTCTGTCACCGAAATGTGAGGAAAACTAGTTTTTTTAGCCAAATTTTGAGGTTTGCAAAGGATTCTGGGTAACAGGACCTGGGCAGAGCCCCACAAGTCACCCCATCTTCGATTCCCCTAGGTCTCTAGTTTTAAAAAATGCACAGGTTTGGTAGGTTTCCCTAGGTGCCGGCTGAGCTAGAGGCCAAAATCTACAGGTAGGCACTTTGCAAAAAACACCTCTGTTTTCTTTAAAAAAATGTGATGTGTCCACGTTGTGTTTTGGGGCGTTTCCTGTCACAGGCTCTAGGCCTACCCACAGAAGTGAGGTATCATTTTTATCGGGAGACTTGGGGGAACGCTGGGTGGAAGGAAATTTGTGGCTCCTCTCAGATTCCAGAACTTTCTGTCACCGAAATGTGAGGAAAACTAGTTTTTTTAGCCAAATTTTGAGGTTTGCAAAGGATTCTGGGTAACAGAACCTGGTCAGGGCCCCACAATGCACCCCATCTTGGATTCCTCTAGGTCTCTAGTTTTAAAAAATGCACAGGTTTGGTAGGTTTCCCTAGGTGCCGGCTGAGCTAGCGGCCAAAATCTACAGGTAGGCACTTTGCAAAAAACACCTCTGTTTTCTTTCAAAAGATGTGATATGTCCACGTTGTGTTTTGGGGCGTTTCCTGTCACGGGCGCTAGGCCTACCCACACAAGTGAGGTATCATTTTTATCGGGAGAATTGGGGGAATGCTGGGTGGAGGAAATTTGTGGCTCCTCTCAGATTCCAGAACTTTCTGTTACCGAAATGTGAGGAAACTTGTTTTTTTAGCCAAATTTTGAGGTTTGCAAAGGATTCTGGGTAAAAGAACCTGGTCAGAGCCCCACAAGTCACCCCATCTTGGATTCCCCTAGGTCTCTAGTTTTAAAAAATGCACAGGTTTGGTAGGTTTCCCTAGGTGCCGGCTGAGCTAGAGGCCAAAATCTACAGGTAGGCACTTTGCAAAAAACACCTCTGTTTTCTTTAAAAAAATGTAATGTGCCCAGGTTGTGTTTTGGGGCGTTTCCTGTCACGGGCGCTAGGCCTACCCAAAAAAGTAAGGTATCATTTTTATCGGGAGACTTGAGGGAACGCTGGGTGGAAGGAAATTTGTAGCTCCTCTCAGATTCCAGAACTTTCTGTCACCGAAATGTGAGGAAAACTTGTTTTTTTAGCCAAATGTTGAGGTTTGCAAAGGATTCTGGGTCACAGAACCTGGTCAGAGCCCCACAAGTCACCCCATATTGGATTCCCCTAGGTCTCTAGTTTTCAAAAATGCACAGGTTTGGTAGGTTTCCCTAGGTGCCGGCTGAGCTAGAGGCCAAAATCTACAGGTAGGCACTTTGCAAAAAACACCTCTATTTTCTTTCAAAAGATGTGATATGTCCACGTTGTGTTTTGGGTCGTTTCCTGTCACGGGCGCTAGGCCTACCCCCAGAAGTGAGGTATCATTTTTATCGGGAGACTTGGGGGAACGCTGGGTGGAAGGAAATTTGTGGCTCCTCTCAGATTCCAGAACTTTCGGTCACCGAAATGTGAGGAAAATGTGTTTTTTTAGCCACATTTTGAGGTTTGCAAAGGATTCTGGGTCACAGAACCTAGTCAGAGCCCCACAAGTCACCCATCTTGGATTCCCCTAGGTCTCTAGTTTTCAAAAATGCGCAGGTTTGGTAGGTTTCCCTAGGTGCCGGCTGAGCTAGAGGCCAAAACCTACAGGTAGGCACTTTGCAAAAAACACCTCTGTTTTCTTTAAAAAAATGCGATATGTCCACGTTGTGTTTTGGGGCGTTTCCTGTCACAGGCGCTAGGCCTACCCCCAGAAGTGAGGTATCATTTTTATCGTGAGACTTGGGGGAACGCTGGGTGGAAGGAAATTTGTGGCTCCACTCAGATTCCAGAACTTTCTGTCACTGAAATGTGAGGAAAACTTGTTTTTTTAGCCAAATTTTGAGGTTTGCAAAGGATTCTGGGTAACATAACCTGGTCAGAGCCCCACAAGTCACCCATCTTGGATTCCCCTAGGTCTCTAGTTTTCAAAAATGCGCAGGTTTGGTAGGTTTCCCTAGGTGCCGGCTGAGCTAGAGGCCAAAATCTACAGGTAGGCACTTTGCAAAAAACACCTCTGTTTTCTTTAAAAAAATGTGATGTGTCCAGGTTGTGTTTTGGGGCGTTTCCTGTCACGGGCGCTAGGCCTACCCACACAAGTGAGGTATCATTTTTATAGGGAGACTTGAGGGAACGCTGGGTGGAAGGAAATTTGTGGCTCCTCTCAGATTCCAGAACTTTCTGTCACCGAAATGTGAGGAAAACTTGTTTTTTTTAGCCAAATGTTGAGGTTTGCAAAGGATTCTGGGTAACAGAACCTGGTCAGAGCCCCACAAGTCACCCCATATTGGATTTCCCTAGGTCTCTAGTTTTCAAAAAAGCACAGGTTTGGTAGGTCTCCCTAGGTGCCGGCTGAGCTAGAGGCCAAATCTACAGGTAAGCACTTTGTAAAAAACACCTCTGTTTTCTTTCAAAAAATGTGATGTGTCCATGTTGTGTTTTGGGGCATTTCCTGTCATGGGCGCTAGGCCTACCCACACAAGTGAGGTATCATTTTTATCGGGAGACTTGGGGGAACGCTGGGTGGAAGGAAATTTGTGGCTCCTTTCAGATTCCAGAACTTTCTGTCACCAAAATTTGAGGAAAACTTGTTTTTTTAGCCAAATTTTGAGGTTTGCAAATGATTGTGGGTAACAGAACCTGGTCAGACTCACCCCATCTTGGATTCCCCTAGGTCTCTGTTTTTCAAAAATGCACAGGTTTGGTGGGTTTCCCTAGGTGCCGGCTGAGCTTGAGGCCAAAATCTACAGGTAGGCACTTTGCAAAAAACACCTCTGTTTTCTTTAAAAAAAATGTGATGTGTCCACGTTGTGTTTTGGGGCGTTTCCTGTCACGGGCGCTAGGCCTACCCACACAAGTGAGGTATCATTTTTATCGGGAGACTTGGGGGAACGCTGGGTGGAAGGAAATTTGTGGCTCCTCTCAGATTCCAGAACTTTCTGTCGCCGAAATGTGAGGAAAACTTGTTTTTTTAGCCAAATGTTGAGGTTTGCAAAGGATTCTGTGTAACAGAACCTGGTCAGAGCCCCACAAGTCACCCCATATTGGATTCCCCGAGGTCTGTAGTTTTAAAAAATGCACAGGTTTGGTAGGTTTCCCTAGGTGCCGGCTGAGCTAGAGGCCAAAATCTACAGGTAGGCACTTTGCAAAAAACACCTCTGTTTTCTTTCCAAAAATGTGATGTGTCCACATTGTGTTTTGGGGCATTTCCTGTCACAGGCGCTAGGCCTACCCACACAAGTGAGGTATCATTTTTATCGGGAGACTTGGGGGAACGCTGGGAGGAAGGAAATTTGTGGCTCCTCTCAGACTCCAGAACTTTCTGTCACTGAAAGTTGAGGAAAACGTGTTTTTATAGCCAAATTTTGAGGTTTGCAAAGGATTGTGGGTAACAGAACCTGGTCAGAGCCCCACAAGTCACCCCATCTTGGATTCCCCTTGGTCTCTAGTTTTCAAAAATGCGCAGGTTTGGTATGTTTCCCTAGGTGCTGGCTGAGCTAGAGGCCAAAATCTACAGGTAGGCACTTTGCAAAAAACACCTCTGTTTTCATTAAAAAAATGTGGTGTCCACGTTGTGTTTTGGGGCATTTCCTGTCACGGGCGCTAGGCCTACCCACCAAAATGAGGTATCATTTTTATCGGGAGAGTTGGGGGAACGCTGGGTGGAAGGAAATTTGTGGCTCCTCTCATATTCCAAAACTTTCTGTCACCGAAATGTGAGGAAAACATGTTTTTTTAGCCACATTTTGAGGTTTGCAAAGGATTCTGTGTAACAGAACCTGCTCAGACTCACCCCATCTTGGATTCCCCTAGGTCTCTGGTTTTAAAAAATGCACAGGTTTGGTAGGTTTCCCTAGGTGCCGGCTGAGCTTGAGGCCAAAATCTACAGGTAGGCACTTTGTAAAAAACACCTCTGTTTTCTTTAAAAAAATGTGATGTGTCCACGTTGTGTTTTGGGGCGTTTATTGTCACGGGCGCTAGGCCTACCCACACAAGTGAGGTATCATTTTTATCGGGAGACTTGGGGGAACGCTGGGTGGAAGGAAATTTGTGGCTCCTCTCAGATTCCAGAACTTTCTGTCGCCGAAATGTGAGGAAAACTTGTTTTTTTAGCCAAATGTTGAGGTTTGCAAAGGATTCTGTGTAACAGAACCTGGTCAGAACCCCACAAGTCACCCCATATTGGATTCCCCGAGGTCTGTAGTTTTAAAAAATGCACAGGTTTGGTAGGTTTCCCTAGGTTCCGGCTGAGCTAGAGGCCAAAATCTACAAGTAGGCACTTTGCAAAAAACACCTCTGTTTTCTTTCCAAAAATGTGATGTGTCCACATTGTGTTTTGGGGCATTTCCTGTCACAGGCGCTAGGCCTACCCACACAAGTGAGGTATCATTTTTATCGGGAGACTTGGGGGAACGCTGGGAGGAAGGAAATTTGTGGCTCCTCTCAGACTCCAGAACTTTCTGTCACTGAAAAGTGAGGAAAACGTGTTTTTTTAGCCATATTTTGAGGTTTGCAAAGGATTCTGGGTAACAGAACTTGGTCAGAGCCCCACACATCACGCCATCTTGGATTCCCCTAGGTCTCTAGTTTTAAAAAATGCACAGGTTTGGTAGGTTTCCCTACGTGTCGGCTGAGCTAGAGGCCAAAATCTACAGGTAGGCACTTTGCAAAAAACACCTCTGTTTTCTTTAAAAAAATGTGATGTGTCCAGGTTGTGTTTTGGGGCGTTTCCTGTCACGGGCGCTAGGCCTACCCAAACAAGTAAGGTATCATTTTTATCGGGAGACTTGAGGGAACGCTGGGTGGAAGGAAATGTGTGGCTCCTCTCAGATTCCAGAACTTTCTGTCACCGAAATGTGAGGAAAACTTGTTTTTTTAGCCAAATGTTGAGGTTTGCAAAGGATTCTGGGTCACAGAACCTGGTCAGAGCCCCACAAGTCACCCCATATTGGATTCCCCTAGGTCTCTAGTTTTAAAAAATGCACAGGTTTGGTAGGTTTCCCTTGGTGCCGGCTGAGCTAGAGGCCAAAATCTACAGGTAGGCACTTTGCAAAAAACACCTCTGTTTTCTTTCAAAAAATGTGATATGTCCACGTTGTGTTTTGGGGCGTTTCCTGTCACAGGCGCTAGGCCTACCCCCAGAAGTGAGGTATCATTTTTATCGGGAGACTTGGGGGAACGCTGGGTGGAAGGAAATTTGTGGCTCCTCTCAGATTCCAGAACTTTCTGTCACCGAAATGTGAGGAATAAGTGTTTTTTTAGCCACATTTTGAGGTTTGCAAAGGATTCTGGGTCACAGAACCTGGTCAGAGCCCCACAAGTCACCCCATCTTGGATTCCCCTAGGTCTCTTGTTTTCAAAAATGCACAGGTTTGGTACGTTTCCCTATGTGCCGGCTGAGCTAGAGGCCAAAATCTACATGTAGGCACTTTGCAAAAAACACCTCTGTTTTCTTTAAAAAAATGTGATATGTCCACGTTGTGTTTTGGGGCGTTTCCTGTCACGGGCGCTAGGACTACCCCCAGAAGGGAGGTATCATTTTTATCGGGAGACTTGGGGGAACGCTGGGTGGAAGGAAATTTGTGGCTCCTCTCAGATTCCAGAACTTTCGGTCACCGAAATGTGAGGAAAATGTGTTTTTTTAGCCACATTTTGAGGTTTGCAAAGGATTCTGGGTCACAGAACCTGGTCAGAGCCCCACAAGTCACCCCATCTTGGATTCCCCTAGGTCTCTAGTTTTCAAAAATGCACAGGTTTGGTAGGTTTCCCTAGGTGCCGGCTGAGCTAGAGGCCAAAATCTACAGGTAGGCACTTTGCAAAAAACACCTCTGTTTTCTTTAAAAAAATGTGATGTGTCCACGTTGTGTTTTGGGGCGTTTCCTGTCACGGGCTCTAGGCCTACCCACAGAAGTGAGGTATCATTTTTATCAGGAGACTTGGGGGAACGCTGGGTGGAAGGAAATTTGTGGCTCCTCTCAGATTCCAGAACTTTCTGTCACCGAAATGTGAGGAAAACTAGTTTTTTTAGCCAAATTTTGAGGTTTGCAAAGTATTCTGGGTAACAGAACCTGGTCAGGGCCCCACAATGCACCCCATCTTGGATTCCTCTAGGTCTCTAGTTTTAAAAAATACACAGGTTTGGTAGGTTTCCCTAGGTGCCGGCTGAGCTAGCGGCCAAAATCTACAGGTAGGCACTTTGCAAAAAACACCTCTGTTTTCTTTCAAAAGATGTGATATGTCCACGTTGTGTTTTGGGGCGTTTCCTGTCACGGGCGCTAGGCCTACCCACAGAAGTGAGGTATCATTTTTATCGGGAGACTTGGGGGAACGCTGGGTGTAAGGAAATTTGTGGCTCCTCTCAGATTCCAGAACTTTCTGTCACCGAAATGTGAGGAAAACTTGTTTTTTTAGCCAAATTTTGAGGTTTGCAAAGGATTCTGGGTAACAGGACCTGGGCAGAGCCCCACAAGTCACCCCATCTTCGATTCCCCTAGGTCTCTAGTTTTCAAAAATGCACAGGTTTGGTAGGTTTCCCTAGGTGCCGGCTGAGCTAGAGGCTAAAATCTACAGGTAGGCACTTTGCAAAAAACACCTCTGTTTTCTTTAAAAAAATTTGATGTGTCCAGGTTGTGTTTTGGGGCGTTTCCTGTCACGGGCGCTAGGCCTACCCACACAAGTAAGGTATCATTTTTATCGGGAGACTTGAGGGAACGCTGGGTGGAAGGAAATTTGTGGCTCCTCTCAGATTCCAGAACTTTCTGTCACCGAAATGTGAGGAAAACTTGTTTTTTTAGCCAAATGTTGAGGTTTGCAAAGGATTCTGGGTCACAGAACCTGGTCAGAGCCCCACAAGTCACCCCATATTGGATTCCCCTAGGTCTCTAGTTTTAAAAAATGCACAGGTTTGGTAGGTTTCCCTTGGTGCCGGCTGAGCTAGAGGCCAAAATCTACAGGTAGGCACTTTGCAAAAAACACCTCTGTTTTCTTTCAAAAAATGTGATATGTCCACGTTGTGTTTTGGGGCGTTTCCTGTCACAGGCGCTAGGCCTACCCCCAGAAGTGAGGTATCATTTTTATCGGGAGACTTGGGGGAACGCTGGGTGGAAGGAAATTTGTGGCTCCTCTCAGATTCCAGAACTTTCTGTCACCGAAATGTGAGGAATATGTGTTTTTTTAGCCACATTTTGAGGTTTGCAAAGGATTCTGGGTCACAGAACCTGGTCAGAGCCCCACAAGTCACCCCATCTTGGATTCCCCTAGGTCTCTTGTTTTCAAAAATGCACAGGTTTGGTACGTTTCCCTATGTGCCGGCTGAGCTAGAGGCCAAAATCTACATGTAGGCACTTTGCAAAAAACACCTCTGTTTTCTTTAAAAAAATGTGATATGTCCACGTTGTGTTTTGGGGCGTTTCCTGTCACGGGCGCTAGGACTACCCCCAGAAGGGAGGTATCATTTTTATCGGGAGACTTGGGGGAACGCTGGTTGGAAGGAAATTTGTGGCTCCTCTCAGATTCCAGAACTTTCGGTCACCGAAATGTGAGGAAAATGTGTTTTTTTAGCCACATTTTGAGGTTTGCAAAGGATTCTGGGTCACAGAACCTGGTCAGAGCCCCACAAGTCACCCCATCTTGGATTCCCCTAGGTCTCTAGTTTTCAAAAATGCACAGGTTTGGTAGGTTTCCCTAGGTGCCGGCTGAGCTAGAGGCCAAAATCTACAGGTAGGCACTTTGCAAAAAACACCTCTGTTTTCTTTAAAAAAATGTGATGTGTCCACGTTGTGTTTTGGGGCGTTTCCTGTCACGGGCTCTAGGCCTACCCACAGAAGTGAGGTATCATTTTTATCGGGAGACTTGGGGGAACGCTGGGTGGAAGGAAATTTGTGGCTCCTCTCAGATTCCAGAACTTTCTGTCACCGAAATGTGAGGAAAACTAGTTTTTTTAGCCAAATTTTGAGGTTTGCAAAGGATTCTGGGTAACAGAACCTGGTCAGGGCCCCACAATGCACCCCATCTTGGATTCCTCTAGGTCTCTAGTTTTAAAAAATACACAGGTTTGGTAGGTTTCCCTAGGTGCCGGCTGAGCTAGCGGCCAAAATCTACAGGTAGGCACTTTGCAAAAAACACCTCTGTTTTCTTTCAAAAGATGTGATATGTCCACGTTGTGTTTTGGGGCGTTTCCTGTCACGGGCGCTAGGCCTACCCACAGAAGTGAGGTATCATTTTTATCGGGAGACTTGGGGGAACGCTGGGTGTAAGGAAATTTGTGGCTCCTCTCAGATTCCAGAACTTTCTGTCACCGAAATGTGAGGAAAACTTGTTTTTTTAGCCAAATTTTGAGGTTTGCAAAGGATTCTGGGTAACAGGACCTGGGCAGAGCCCCACAAGTCACCCCATCTTCGATTCCCCTAGGTCTCTAGTTTTCAAAAATGCACAGGTTTGGTAGGTTTCCCTAGGTGCCGGCTGAGCTAGAGGCTAAAATCTACAGGTAGGCACTTTGCAAAAAACACCTCTGTTTTCTTTAAAAAAAATTGATGTGTCCAGGTTGTGTTTTGGGGCGTTTCCTGTCACGGGCGCTAGGCCTACCCACACAAGTAAGGTATCATTTTTATCGGGAGACTTGAGGGAACGCTGGGTGGAAGGAAATTTGTGGCTCCTCTCAGATTCCAGAACTTTCTGTCACCGAAATGTGAGGAAAACTTGTTTTTTTAGCCAAATGTTGAGGTTTGCAAAGGATTCTGGGTCACAGAACCTGGTCAGAGCCCCACAAGTCACCCCATATTGGATTCCCCTAGGTCTCTAGTTTTCAAAAATGCACAGGTTTGGTAGGTTTCCCTAGGTGCCGGCTGAGCTAGAGGCAAAAACCTACAGGTAGGCACCTTGCAAAAAACATCTCTGTTTTCTTTAAAAAAATGTGGTGTCCATGTTGTGTTTTGGGGCATTTCCTGTCACGGGCGCTAGGCCTACCCACACAAGTGAGGTATCATTTTTATCGGGAGACTTGGGGGAACGCTGGGTGGAAGGAAATTTGTGGCTCCTCTCATATTCCAAAACTTTCTGTCACCGAAATGTGAGGAAAACTAGTTTTTTTAGCCAAATTTTGAGGTTTGCAAAGGATTCTGTGTAACAGAACCTGGTCAGAGTCACCCCATCTTGGATTCCCCTAGGTCTCTAGTTTTCAAAAATGCACAGGTTTGGTAGGTTTCCCTGGGTGCCGGCTGAGCTTGAGGCCAAAATCTACAGGTAGGCACTCTGCAAAAAACACCTCTGTTTTCTTTAAAAAAATGTGATGTGTCCACGTTGTGTTTTGGGGCGTATCCTGTCACGGGCGCTAGGCCTACGCACACAAGTGAGGTATCATTTTTATCGGGATACTTGGGGGAATGCTGGGTGGAAGGAAATTTGTGGCTCCTCTCAGATTCCAGAACTTTCTGTCACCGAAATGTGAGGAAAACTTGTTTTTTTAGCCAAATTTTGAGGTTTGCAAAGGATTCTGGGTAACAGAATCTGGTCAGAGCCCCACAAGTCACCCCATATTGGATTCCCCGAGGTCTCTAGTTTTAAGAAATGCACAGGTTTGGTAGGTTTCCCTACGTGTCGGCTGAGCTAGAGGCCAAAATCTACAGGTTGGCACTTTGCAAAAAACACCTCTGTTTTCTTTCAAAAAATGTTATGTGTCCATGTTGTGTTTTGGGGCATTTCCTATCACGGGCGCTATGCCTACCCACACAAGTGAGGTATCATTTTTATCGGGAGACTTGGGGGAACGCTGGGTGGAAGGAAATTTGTGGCTCCTCTCAGATTCCAGAACTTTCTGTCACCGAAATGTGATGAAAATGTGTTTTTTTTAGCCACATTTTGAGGTTTGCAAAGGATTCTGGGTCACAGAACCTGGTCAGAGCCCCACAAGTCACCCCATCTTGGATTCCCCTAGTTCTCTAGTTTTAAAAAATGCACATGTTTGATACGTTTCCATAGGTGCCGGCTGAGCTAGAGGCCAAATTCTACAGGAAGGCACTTTGCAAAAAACACCTCTGTTTTCTTTAAAAAAATGTGATGTGTCCACGTTGTGTTTTGGGGCGTTTCCTGTCACGGGCGCTAGGCCTACCCACAGAAGTGAGGTATCATTTTTATCGGGAGACTTGGGGGAACGCTGGGTGGAAGGAAATTTGTGGCTCCTCTCAGATTCCAGAACTTTCTGTCACCGAAATGTGAGGAAAACGTGTTTTTTTAGCCAAATTTTATGGTTTGCAAAGGATTCTGGGTAACAGGACCTGGGCAGAGCCCCACAAGTCACCCCATCTTCGATTCCCCTAGGTCTCTAGTTTTCAAAAATGCACAGGTTTGGTAGGTTTCCCTAGGTGCCGGCTGAGCTAGAGGCCAAAATCTACAGGTAGGCACTTTGCAAAAAACACCTCTGTTTTCTTTAAAAAAATGTGATGTGTCCACGTTGTGTTTTGGGGCGTTTCCTGTCACGGGCTCTAGGCCTACCCACAGAAGTGAGGTATCATTTTTATCGGGAGACTTGGGGGAACGCTGGGTGGAAGGAAATTTGTGGCTCCTCTCAGATTCCAGAACTTTCTGTCACCGAAATGTGAGGAAAATGTGTTTTTTTTATCCACATTTTGAGGTTTGCAAAGGATTCTGGGTCACAGAACCTGGTCAGAGCCCCACAAGTCACCCCATCTTGGATTCCCCTAGGTCTCTAGTTTTAAAAAATGCACATGTTTGATACGTTTCCATAGGTGCCGGCTGAGCTAGAGGCCAAATTCTACAGGAAGGCACTTTGCAAAAATCACCTCTGTTTTCTTTCAAAAAATGTGATGTGTCCACGTTGTGTTTTGGGGCGTTTCCTGTCACGGGCGCTAGGCCTACCCACAGAAGTGAGGTATCATTTTTATCGGGAGACTTGGGGGAACGCTGGGTGGAAGGAAATTTGTGGCTCCTCTCAGATTCCAGAACTTTCTGTCACCGAAATGTGAGGAAAACTAGTTTTGTTAGCCAAATTTTGAGGTTTGCAAAGGATTCTGTGTAACAGAACCTGGTCAGAGTCACCCCATCTTGGATTCCCCTAGGTCTCTAGTTTTAAAAAATGCACAGGTTTGGTAGGTTTCCCTAGGTGCCGGCTGAGCTTGAGGCCAAAATCTACAGGTAGGCACTTTGCAAAAAACACCTCTGTTTTCTTTAAAAAAATGTGATGTGTCCACGTTGTGTTTTGGGGCGTATCCTGTCACGGGCGCTAGGCCTACGCACACAAGTGAGGTATCATTTTTATCGGGATACTTGGGGGAACGCTGGGTGGAAGGAAATTTGTGGCTCCTCTCAGATTCCAGAACTTTCTGTCACCGAAATGTGAGGAAAACTTGTTTTTTTAGCCAAATTTTGAGGTTTGCAAAGGATTCTGGGAAACAGAATCTGGTCAGAGCCCCACAAGTCACCCCATATTGGATTCCCCGAGGTCTCTAGTTTTAAGAAATGCACAGGTTTGGTAGGTTTCCCTACGTGTCGGCTGAGCTAGAGGCCAAAATCTACAGGTTGGCACTTTGCAAAAAACACCTCTGTTTTCTTTCAAAAAATGTTATGTGTCCATGTTGTGTTTTAGGGCATTTCCTATCACGGGCGCTATGCCTACCCACACAAGTGAGGTATCATTTTTATCGGGAGACTTGGGGGAACGCTGGATGGAAGGAAATTTGTGGCTCCTCTCAGATTCCAGAACTTTCTGTCACCGAAATGTGAGGAAAATGTGGTTTTTTTAGCCACATTTTGAGGTTTGCAAAGGATTCTGGGTCACAGAACCTGGTCAGAGCCCCACAAGTCACCCCATCTTGGATTCCCCTAGGTCTCTAGTTTAAAAAAATGCACATGTTTGATACGTTTCCATAGGTGCCGGCTGAGCTAGAGGCCAAATTCTACAGGAAGGCACTTTGCAAAAAACACCTCTGTTTTCTTTAAAAAAATGTGATGTGTCCACGTTGTGTTTTGGGGCGTTTCCTGTCACGGGCGCTAGGCCTACCCACAGAAGTGAGGTATCATTTTTATCGGGAGACTTGGGGGAACGCTGGGTGGAAGGAAATTTGTGGCTCCTCTCAGATTCCAGAACTTTCTGTCACAGAAATGTGAGGAAAACGTGTTTTTTTAGCCAAATTTTATGGTTTGCAAAGGATTCTGGGTAACAGGACCTGGGCAGAGCCCCACAAGTCACCCCATCTTCGATTCCCCTAGGTCTCTAGTTTTCAAAAATGCACAGGTTTGGTAGGTTTCCCTAGGTGCCGGCTGAGCTAGAGGCCAAAATCTACAGGTAGGCACTTTGCAAAAAACACCTCTGTTTTCTTTAAAAAAATGTGATGTGTCCACGTTGTGTTTTGGGGCGTTTCCTGTCACGGGCTCTAGGCCTACCCACAGAAGTGAGGTATCATTTTTATCGGGAGACTTGGGGGAACGCTGGGTGGAAGGAAATTTGTGGCTCCTCTCAGATTCCAGAACTTTCTGTCACCGAAATGTGAGGAAAACTAGTTTTTTTAGCCAAATTTTGAGGTTTGCAAAGGATTCTGGGTAACAGGACCTGGGCAGAGCCCCACAAGTCACCCCATCTTCGATTCCCCTAGGTCTCTAGTTTTCAAAAATGCACAGGTTTGGTAGGTTTCCCTAGGTGCCGGCTGAGCTAGAGGCCAAAATCTACAGGTAGGCACTTTGCAAAAAACACCTCTGTTTTCTTTCAAAAAATGTTATGTGTCCATGTTGTGTTTTGGGGCATTTCCTATCACGGGCGCTATGCCTACCCACACAAGTGAGGTATCATTTTTATCGGGAGACTTGGGGGAACGCTGGGTGGAAGGAAATTTGTGGCTCCTCTCAGATTCCAGAACTTTCTGTCACCGAAATGTGAGGAAAATGTGTTTTTTTTAGCCACATTTTGAGGTTTGCAAAGGATTCTGGGTAACAGAATCTGGTCAGAGCCCCACAAGTCACCCCATATTGGATTCCCCGAGGTCTCTAGTTTTAAGAAATGCACAGGTTTGGTAGGTTTCCCTACGTGTCGGCTGAGCTAGAGGCCAAAATCTACAGGTTGGCACTTTGCAAAAAACACCTCTGTTTTCTTTCAAAAAATGTTATGTGTCCATGTTGTGTTTTGGGGCATTTCCTATCACGGGCGCTATGCCTACCCACACAAGTGAGGTATCATTTTTATCGGGAGACTTGGGGGAACGCTGGGTGGAAGGAAATTTGTGGCTCCTCTCAGATTCCAGAACTTTCTGTCACCGAAATGTGAGGAAAATGTGTTTTTTTTAGCCACATTTTGAGGTTTGCAAAGGATTCTGGGTCACAGAACCTGGTCAGAGCCCCACAAGTCACCCCATCTTGGATTCCCCTAGGTCTCTAGTTTTAAAAAATGCACATGCTTGATACGTTTCCATAGGTGCCGGCTGAGCTAGAGGCCAAATTCTACAGGAAGGCACTTTGCAAAAATCACCTCTGTTTTCTTTCAAAAAATGTGATGTGTCCACGTTGTGTTTTGGGGCGTTTCCTGTCACGGGCGCTAGGCCTACCCACAGAAGTGAGGTATCATTTTTATCGGGAGACTTGGGGGAACGCTGGGTGGAAGGAAATTTGTGGCTCCTCTCAGATTCCAGAACTTTCTGTCACCGAAATGTGAGGAAAACGTGTTTTTTTAGCCAAATTTTATGGTTTGCAAAGGATTCTGGGTAACAGGACCTGGGCAGAGCCCCACAAGTCACCCCATCTTCGATTCCCCTAGGTCTCTAGTTTTCAAAAATGCACAGGTTTGGTAGGTTTCCCTAGGTGCCGGCTGAGCTAGAGGCCAAAATCTACAGGTAGGCACTTTGCAAAAAACACCTCTGTTTTCTTTAAAAAAATGTGATGTGTCCACGTTGTGTTTTGGGGCGTTTCCTGTCACGGGCTCTAGGCCTACCCACAGAAGTGAGGTATCATTTTTATCGGGAGACTTGGGGGAACGCTGGGTGGAAGGAAATTTGTGGCTCCTCTCAGATTCCAGAACTTTCTGTCACCGAAATGTGAGGAAAACTAGTTTTTTTAGCCAAATTTTGAGGTTTGCAAAGGATTCTGGGTAACAGAACCTGGTCAGGGCCCCACAATGCACCCCATCTTGGATTCCTCTAGGTCTCTAGTTTTAAAAAATGCACAGGTTTGGTAGGTTTCCCTAGGTGCCGGCTGAGCTTGAGGCCAAAATCTACAGGTAGGCACTTTGCAAAAAACACCTCTGTTTTCTTTAAAAAAATGTGATGTGTCCACGTTGTGTTTTGGGGCGTATCCTGTCACGGGCGCTAGGCCTACGCACACAAGTGAGGTATCATTTTTATCGGGATACTTGGGGGAACGCTGGGTGGAAGGAAATTTGTGGCTCCTCTCAGATTCCAGAACTTTCTGTCACCGAAATGTGAGGAAAACTTGTTTTTTTAGCCAAATTTTGAGGTTTGCAAAGGATTCTGGGTAACAGAATCTGGTCAGAGCCCCACAAGTCACCCCATATTGGATTCCCCGAGGTCTCTAGTTTTAAGAAATGCACAGGTTTGGTAGGTTTCCCTACGTGTCGGCTGAGCTAGAGGCCAAAATCTACAGGTTGGCACTTTGCAAAAAACACCTCTGTTTTCTTTCAAAAAATGTTATGTGTCCATGTTGTGTTTTGGGGCATTTCCTATCACGGGCGCTATGCCTACCCACACAAGTGAGGAATCATTTTTATCGGGAGACTTGGGGGAACGCTGGGTGGAAGGAAATTTGTGGCTCCTCTCAGATTCCAGAACTTTCTGTCACCGAAATGTGAGGAAAATGTGTTTTTTTTAGCCACATTTTGAGGTTTGCAAAGGATTCTGGGTCACAGAACCTGGTCAGAGCCCCACAAGTCACCCCATCTTGGATTCCCCTAGGTCTCTAGTTTTCAAAAATGCACATGTTTGATACGTTTCCATAGGTGCCGGCTGAGCTAGAGGCCAAATTCTACAGGAAGGCACTTTGCAAAAAACACCTCTGTTTTCTTTAAAAAAATGTGATGTGTCCACGTTGTGTTTTGGGGCGTTTCCTGTCACGGGCGCTAGGCCTACCCACAGAAGTGAGGTATCATTTTTATCGGGAGACTTGGGGGAACGCTGGGTGGAAGGAAATTTGTGGCTCCTCTCAGATTCCAGAACTTTCTGTCACCGAAATGTGAGGAAAACGTGTTTTTTTAGCCAAATTTTATGGTTTGCAAAGGATTCTGGGTAACAGGACCTGGGCAGAGCCCCACAAGTCACCCCATCTTCGATTCCCCTAGGTCTCTAGTTTTCAAAAATGCACAGGTTTGGTAGGTTTCCCTAGGTGCCGGCTGAGCTAGAGGCCAAAATCTACAGGTAGGCACTTTGCAAAAAACACCTCTGTTTTCTTTAAAAAAATGTGATGTGTCCACGTTGTGTTTTGGGGCGTTTCCTGTCACGGGCTCTAGGCCTACCCACAGAAGTGAGGTATCATTTTTATCGGGAGACTTGGGGGAACGCTGGGTGGAAGGAAATTTGTGGCTCCTCTCAGATTCCAGAACTTTCTGTCACCGAAATGTGAGGAAAACTAGTTTTTTTAGCCAAATTTTGAGGTTTGCAAAGGATTCTGGGTAACAGGACCTGGGCAGAGCCCCACAAGTCACCCCATCTTCGATTCCCCTAGGTCTCTAGTTTTCAAAAATGCACAGGTTTGGTAGGTTTCCCTAGGTGCCGGCTGAGCTAGAGGCCAAAATCTACAGGTAGGCACTTTGCAAAAAACACCTCTGTTTTCTTTCAAAAAATGTTATGTGTCCATGTTGTGTTTTGGGGCATTTCCTATCACGGGCGCTATGCCTACCCACACAAGTGAGGTATCATTTTTATCGGGAGACTTGGGGGAACGCTGGGTGGAAGGAAATTTGTGGCTCCTCTCAGATTCCAGAACTTTCTGTCACCGAAATGTGTGGAAAATGTGTTTTTTTTAGCCACATTTTGAGGTTTGCAAAGGATTCTGGGTAACAGAATCTGGTCAGAGCCCCACAAGTCACCCCATATTGGATTCCCCGAGGTCTCTAGTTTTAAGAAATGCACAGGTTTGGTAGGTTTCCCTACGTGTCGGCTGAGCTAGAGGCCAAAATCTACAGGTTGGCACTTTGCAAAAAACACCTCTGTTTTCTTTCAAAAAATTTTATGTGTCCATGTTGTGTTTTGGGGCATTTCCTATCACGGGCGCTATGCCTACCCACACAAGTGAGGTATCATTTTTATCGGGAGACTTGGGGGAACGCTGGGTGGAAGGAAATTTGTGGCTCCTCTCAGATTCCAGAACTTTCTGTCACCGAAATGTGAGGAAAATGTGTTTTTTTTAGCCACATTTTGAGGTTTGCAAATTATTCTGGGTCACAGAACCTGGTCAGAGCCCCACAAGTCACCCCATCTTGGATTCCCCTAGGACTCTAGTTTTAAAAAATGCACATGTTTGATACGTTTCCATAGGTGCCGGCTGAGCTAGAGGCCAAATTCTACAGGAAGGCACTTTGCAAAAATCACCTCTGTTTTCTTTCAAAAAATGTGATGTGTCCACGTTGTGTTTTGGGGCGTTTCCTGTCACGGGCGCTAGGCCTACCCACAGAAGTGAGGTATCATTTTTATCGGGAGACTTGGGGGAACGCTGGGTGGAAGGAAATTTGTGGCTACTCTCAGATTCCAGAACTTTCTGTCACCGAAATGTGAGGAAAACTAGTTTTTTTAGCCAAATTTTGAGGTTTGCAAAGGATTCTGGGTAACAGGACCTGGGCAGAGCCCCACAAGTCACCCCATCTTCGATTCCCCTAGGTCTCTAGTTTTCAAAAATGCACAGGTTTGGTAGGTTTCCCTAGGTGCCGGCTGAGCTAGAGGCCAAAATCTACAGGTAGGCACTTTGCAAAAATCACCTCTGTTTTCTTTAAAAAAATTTGATGTGTCCACGTTGTGTTTTGGGGCTTTTCCTGTCACAGGCTCTAGGCCTACCCACAGAAGTGAGGTATCATTTTTATCGGGAGACTTGGGGGAACGCTGGGTGGAAGGAAATTTGTGGCTCCTCTCAGATTCCAGAACTTTCTGTCACCGAAATGTGAGGAAAACTAGTTTTTTTAGCCAAATTTTGAGGTTTGCAAAGGATTCTGGGTAACAGAACCTGGTCAGGGCCCCACAATGCACCCCATCTTGGATTCCTCTAGGTCTCTAGTTTTAAAAAATGCACAGGTTTGGTAGGTTTCCCTAGGTGCCGGCTGAGCTAGCGGCCAAAATCTACAGGTAGGCACTTTGCAAAAAACACCTCTGTTTTCTTTCAAAAGATGTGATATGTCCACGTTGTGTTTTGGGGCGTTTCCTGTCACGGGCGCTAGGCCTACCCACACAAGTGAGGTATCATTTTTATCGGGAGACTTGGGGGAATGCTGGGTGGAAGGAAATTTGTGGCTCCTCTCAGATTCCAGAACTTTCTGTTACCGAAATGTGAGGAAACTTGTTTTTTTAGCCAAATTTTGAGGTTTGCAAAGGATTCTGGGTAAAAGAACCTGGTCAGAGCCCCACAAGTCACCCCATCTTGGATTCCCCTAGGTCTCTAGTTTTAAAAAATGCACAGGTTTGGTAGGTTTCCATAGGTGCCGGCTGAGCTAGAGGCCAAAATCTACAGGTAGGCACTTTGCAAAAAACACCTCTGTTTTCTTTAAAAAAAAATGTGATGTGTCCACGTTGTGTTTTGGGGCATTTCCTGTCACGGGCGCTAGGCCTACCCACAGAAGTGAGGTATCATTTTTATCGGGAGACTTGGGGGAACGCTGGGTGGAAGGAAATTTGTGGCTCCTCTCAGATTCCAGAACTTTCTGTCACCGAAATGTGAGGAAAACTTGTTTTTTTAGCCAAATTTTTAGGTTTGCAAAGCATTCTGGGTAACAGGACCTGGGCAGAGCGTCACAAGTCACCCCATCTTCGATTCCCCTAGGTCTCTAGTTTTCAAAAATGCACAGGTTTGGTAGGTTTCCCTAGGTGCCGGCTGAGCTAGAGGCCAAAATCTACAGGTAGGCACTTTGCCAAAAACACCTCTGTTTTCGTTCAAAAGATGTGATATGTCCACGTTGTGTTTTGGGGCGTTTCCTGTCACGGGCTCTAGGCCTACCCACAGAAGTGAGGTATCATTTTTATCGGGAGACTTGGGGGAACGCTGGGTGGAAGGAAATTTGTGGCTCCTCTCAGATTCCAGAACTTTTTGTCACCGAAATGTGAGGAAAACTTGTTTTTTTAGCCAAATTTTGAGGTTTGCAAAGGATTCTGGGTAACAGGACCTGGGCAGAGCCCCACAAGTCACCCCATCTTGGATTCCCCTAGGTCTCTAGTTTTCAAAAATGCACAGGTTTGGTAGGTTTCACTAGGTGCCGGCTGAGCTAGAGGCCAAAATCTACAGGTAGGCACTTTGCAAAAAACACCTCTGTTTTCTTTAAAAAAATGTGATGTGTCCACGTTGTGTTTTGGGGCGTTTCCTGTCACGGGCTCTAGGCCTACCCACAGAAGTGAGGTATCATTTTTATCGGGAGACTTGGGGGAACGCTGGGTGGAAGGAAATTTGTGGCTCCTCTTAGATTCCAGAACTTTCTGTCACCGAAATGTGAGGAAAACTAGATTTTTTAGCCAAATTTTGAGGTTTGCAAAGGATTCTGGGTAACAGAACCTGGTCAGGGCCCCACAATGCACCCCATCTTGGATTCCTCTAGGTCTCTAGTTTTGAAAAATGCACAGGTTTGGTAGGTTTCCCTAGGTGCCGGCTGAGCTAGCGGCCAAAATCTACAGGTAGGCACTTTGCAAAAAACACCTCTGTTTTCTTTCAAAAGATGTGATATGTCCACGTTGTGTTTTGGGGCGTTTCCTGTCACGGGCGCTAGGCCTACCCACACAAGTGAGGTATCATTTTTATCGGGAGACTTGGGGGAATGCTGGGTGGAAGGAAATTTGTGGCTCCTCTCAGATTCCAGAACTTTCTGTTACCGAAATGTGAGGAAACTTGTTTTTTTAGCCAAATTTTGAGGTTTGCAAAGGATTCTGGGTAAAAGAACCTGGTCAGAGCCCCACAAGTCACCCCATCTTGGATTCCCCTAGGTCTCTAGTTTTAAAAATTGCACAGGTTTGGTAGGTTTCCCTAGGTGCCGGCTGAGCTAGAGGACAAAATCTACATGTAGGCACTTTGCAAAAAACACCTCTGTTTTCTTTCAAAAGATGTGATATGTCCACGTTGTGTTTTGGGGCGTTTCCTGTCACGGGCGCTAGGCCTACCCACACAAGTGAGGTATCATTTTTATCGGGAGACTTGGGGGAATGCTGGGTGGAAGGAAATTTGTGGCTCCTCTCAGATTCCAGAACTTTCGGTCACCGAAATGTGAGGAAAATGTATTTTTTTAGCCACATTTTGAGGTTTGCAAAGGATTCTGGGTCACAGAACCTAGTCAGAGCCCCACAAGTCACCCCATCTTGGATTCCCCTAGGTCTCTAGTTTTCAAAAATGCACAGGTTTGGTAGGTTTCCCTAGGTGCCGGCTGAGCTAGAGGCCAAAATCTACAGGTAGGCACTTTGCAAAAAACACCTCTGTTTTCTTTAAAAAAATGTGATGTGTCCACGTTGTGTTCTGGGGCGTTTCCTGTCACGGGCGATAGGCCTACCCACACAAGTGAGGTATCATTTTTATCGGGAGACTTGGGGGAACGCTGGGTGGAAGGAAATTTGTGGCTCCTCTTAGATTCCAGAACTTTCTGTCACCGAAATGTGAGGAAAACTTGATTTTTTAGCCAAATTTTGAGGTTTGCAAAGGATTCTGGGTAACAGAACCTGGTCAGGGCCCCACAATGCACCCCATCTTGGATTCCTCTAGGTCTCTAGTTTTGAAAAATGCACAGGTTTGGTAGGTTTCCCTAGGTGCCGGCTGAGCTAGCGGCAAAAATCTACAGGTAGGCACTTTGCAAAAAACACCTCTGTTTTCTTTCAAAAGATGTGATATGTCCACGTTGTGTTTTGGGGCGTTTCCTGTCACGGGCGCTAGGCCTACCCACACAAGTGAGGTATCATTTTTATCGGGAGACTTGGGGGAATGCTGGGTGGAAGGAAATTTGTGGCTCCTCTCAGATTCCAGAACTTTCTGTTACCGAAATGTGAGGAAACTTGTTTTTTTAGCCAAATTTTGAGGTTTGCAAAGGATTCTGGGTAAAAGAACCTGGTCAGAGCCCCACAAGTCACCCCATCTTGGATTCCCCTAGGTCTCTAGTTTTAAAAATTGCACAGGTTTGGTAGGTTTCCCTAGGTGCCGGCTGAGCTAGAGGACAAAATCTACATGTAGGCACTTTGCAAAAAACACCTCTGTTTTCTTTCAAAAGATGTGATATGTCCACGTTGTGTTTTGGGGCGTTTCCTGTCACGGGCGCTAGGCCTACCCACACAAGTGAGGTATCATTTTTATCGGGAGACTTGGGGGAATGCTGGGTGGAAGGAAATTTGTGGCTCCTCTCAGATTCCAGAACTTTCGGTCACCGAAATGTGAGGAAAATGTATTTTTTTAGCCACATTTTGAGGTTTGCAAAGGATTCTGGGTCACAGAACCTAGTCAGAGCCCCACAAGTCACCCCATCTTGGATTCCCCTAGGTCTCTAGTTTTCAAAAATGCACAGGTTTGGTACGTTTCCCTAGGTGCCGGCTGAGCTAGAGGCCAAAATCTACATGTAGTCACTTTGCAAAAAACACCTCTGTTTTCTTTAAAAAAATGTGATGTGTCCACGTTGTGTGTTGGGGCGTTTCCTGTCACGGGCGCTAGGCCTACCCACACAAGTGAGGTATCATTTTTATCGGGAGACTTGGGGGAACGCTGGGTGGAAGGAAATTTGTGGCTCCTCTCAGATTCCAGAACTTTCTGTCACCGAAATGTGAGGAAAACTTGATTTTTTAGCCAAATTTTGAGGTTTGCAAAGGATTCTGAGTAACAGGACCTGGGCAGAGCCCCACAAGTCACCCCATCTTCGATTCCCCTAGGTCTCTAGTTTTCAAAAATGCACAGGTTTGGTACGTTTCCCTAGGTGCCGGCTGAGCTAGAGGCCAAAATCTACAGGTAGGCACTTTGCAAAAAACACCTCTGTTTTCTTTAAAAAAATGTGATGTGTCCACGTTGTGTTTTGGGGCGTTTCCTGTCACGGGCTCTAGGCCTACCCACAGAAGTGAGGTATCATTTTTATCGGGAGACTTGGGGGAATGCTGGGTGGAAGGAAATTCGTGGCTCCTCTCAGATTCCAGAACTTTCTGTCACCGAAATGTGAGGAAAACTAGTTTTTTCAGCCAAATTTTGAGGTTTGCAAAGGATTCTGGGTAACAGGACCTGGGCAGAGCCCCACAAGTCACCCCATCTTCGATTCCCCTAGGTCTCTAGTTTTCAAAAATGCACAGGTTTGGTAGGTTTCCCTAGGTGCCGGCTGAGCTAGAGGCCAAAATCTACAGGTAGGCACTTTGCAAAAAACACCTCTGTTTTCTTTAAAAAAATGTGATGTGTCCACGTTGTGTTTTGGGGCGTTTCCTGTCACAGGCTCTAGGCCTACCCACAGAAGTGAGGTATCATTTTTATCGGGAGACTTGGGGGAACGCTGGGTGGAAGGAAATTTGTGGCTCCTCTCAGATTCCAGAACTTTCTGTCACCGAAATGTGAGGAAAACTAGTTTTTTTAGCCAAATTTTGAGGTTTGCAAAGGATTCTGGGTAACAGAACCTGGTCAGGGCCCCACAATGCACCCCATCTTGGATTCCTCTAGGTCTCTAGTTTTAAAAAATGCACAGGTTTGGTAGGTTTCCCTAGGTGCCGGCTGAGCTAGCGGCCAAAATCTACAGGTAGGCACTTTGCAAAAAACACCTCTGTTTTCTTTCAAAAGATGTGATATGTCCACGTTGTGTTTTGGGGCGTTTCCTGTCACGGGCGCTAGGCCTACCCACACAAGTGAGGTATCATTTTTATCGGGAGACTTGGGGGAATGCTGGGTGGAGGAAATTTGTGGCTCCTCTCAGATTCCAGAACTTTCTGTTACCGAAATGTGAGGAAACTTGTTTTTTTAGCCAAATTTTGAGGTTTGCAAAGGATTCTGGGTAAAAGAACCTGGTCAGAGCCCCACAAGTCACCCCATCTTCGATTCCCCTAGGTCTCTAGTTTTAAAAAATGCACAGGTTTGGTAGGTTTCCCTAGGTGCCGGCTGAGCTAGAGGCCAAAATCTACAGGTAGGCACTTTGCAAAAAACACCTCTGTTTTCTTTAAAAAAATGTGATGTGTCCACGTTGTGTTTTGGGGCGTTTCCTGTCACGGGCGCTAGGCCTACCCACAGAAGTGAGGTATCATTTTTATCGGGAGACTTGGGGGAACGCTGGGTGGAAGGAAATGTGTGGCTCCTCTCAGATTCCAGAACTTTCTGTCACCGAAATGTGAGGAAAACTTGTTTTTTTGGCCAAATTTTGAGGTTTGCAAAGGATTCTGGGTCACAGAACCTAGTCAGAGCCCCACAAGTCACCCCATCTTGGATTCCCCTAGGTCTCTAGTTTTCAAAAATGCACAGGTTTGGTAGGTTTCCCTAGGTGCCGGCTGAGCTAGAGGCCAAAATCTACAGGTAGGCACTTTGCAAAAAACACCTCTGTTTTCTTTCAAAAGATGTGATATGTCCACGTTGTGTTTTGGGGCGTTTCCTGTCACGGGCTCTAGGCCTACCCACAGAAGTGAGGTATCATTTTTATCGGGAGACTTGGGGGAACGCTGGGTGGAAGGAAATTTGTGGCTCCTCTCAGATTCCAGAACTTTCTGTCACCGAAATGTGAGGAAAACTTGTTTTTTTAGCCAAATTTTGAGGTTTGCAAAGGATTCTGGGTAACAGGACCTGGGCAGAGCCCCACAAGTCACCCCATCTTGGATTCCCCTAGGTCTCTAGTTTTCAAAAATGCACAGGTTTGGTAGGTTTCCCTAGGTGCCGGCTGAGCTAGAGGCCAAAATCTACAGGTAGGCACTTTGCAAAAAACACCTCTGTTTTCTTTCAAAAGATGTGATATGTCCACGTTGTGTTTTGGGGCGTTTCCTGTCACGGGCGCTAGGCCTACCCACACAAGTGAGGTATCATTTTTATCGGGAGACTTGGGGGAATGCTGGGTGGAAGGAAATTTGTGGCTCCTCTCAGATTCCAGAACTTTCTGTTACCGAAATGTGAGGAAACTTGTTTTTTTAGCCAAATTTTGAGGTTTGCAAAGGATTCTGGGTAAAAGAACCTGGTCAGAGCCCCACAAGTCACCCCATCTTGGATTCCCCTAGGTCTCTAGTTTTAAAAATTGCACAGGTTTGGTAGGTTTCCCTAGGTGCCGGCTGAGCTAGAGGCCAAAATCTACAGGTAGGCACTTTGCAAAAAACACCTCTGTTTTCTTTCAAAAGATGTGATATGTCCACGTTGTGTTTTGGGGCGTTTCCTGTCACGGGCGCTAGGGCTACCCCCAGAAGTGAGGTATCATTTTTATCGGGAGACTTGGGGGAACGCTGGGTGGAAGGATATTTGTGGCTCCTCTCAGATTCCAGAACTTTCGGTCACCGAAATGTGAGGAAAATGTGTTTTTTTAGCCACATTTTGAGGTTTGCAAAGGATTCTGGGTCACAGAACCTGGTCAGAGCCCCACAAGTCACCCCATCTTGGATTCCCCTAGGTCTCTAGTTTTAAAAAATGCACAGGTTTGGTACGTTTCCCTAGGTGCCGGCTGAGCTAGAGGCCAAAATCTACATGTAGGCACTTTGCAAAAAACACCTCTGTTTTCTTTAAAAAAATGTGATGTGTCCACGTTGTGTTTTGGGGCGTTTTCTGTCACGGGCGCTAGGCCTACCCACACAAGTGAGGTATCATTTTTATCGGGAGACTTGGGGGAATGCTGAGTGGAAGGAAATTTGTGGCTCCTCTCAGATTCCAGAACTTTCTGTTACCGAAATGTGAGGAAAACTTGTTTTTTTAGCCTAATTTTGAGGTTTGCAAAGGATTCTGGGTAACAGAACCTGGTCAGAGCCCCACAAGTCACCCCATCTTGCATTCCCCTAGGTCTCTAGTTTTAGAAAATGCACAGGTTTGGTAGATTTCCCTAGGTGCCGGCTGAGCTAGCGGCCAAAATCTACAGGTAGGCACTTTGCAAAAAACACCTCTGTTTTCTTTCAAAAGATGTGATATGTCCACGTTGTGTTTTGGGGCGTTTCCTGTCACGGGCGCTAGGCCTACCCACAGAAGTGAGGTATCATTTTTATCGGGAGACTTGGGGGAACGCTGGGTGGAAGGAAATTAGTGGCTCCTCTCAGATTCCAGAACTTTCTGTCACCGAAATGTGAGGAAAACTAGTTTTTTTAGCCAAATTTTGAGGTTTGCAAAGGATTCTGGGTAACAGGACCTGGGCAGAGCCCCACAAGTCACCCCATCTTCGATTCCCCTAGGTCTCTAGTTTTCAAAAATGCACAGGTTTGGTAGGTTTCCCTAGGTGCCGGCTGAGCTAGAGGCCAAAATCTACAGGTAGGCACTTTGCAAAAAACACCTCTGTTTTCTTTCAAAAAATGTTATGTGTCCATGTTGTGTTTTGGGGCATTTCCTATCACGGGCGCTATGCCTACCCACACAAGTGAGGTATCATTTTTATCGGGAGACTTGGGGGAACGCTGGGTGGAAGGAAATTTGTGGCTCCTCTCAGATTCCAGAACTTTCTGTCACCGAAATGTGAGGAAAATGTGTTTTTTTTAGCCACATTTTGAGGTTTGCAAAGGATTCTGGGTAACAGAATCTGGTCAGAGCCCCACAAGTCACCCCATATTGGATTCCCCGAGGTCTCTAGTTTTAAGAAATGCACAGGTTTGGTAGGTTTCCCTACGTGTCGGCTGAGCTAGAGGCCAAAATCTACAGGTTGGCACTTTGCAAAAAACACCTCTGTTTTCTTTCAAAAAATGTTATGTGACCATGTTGTGTTTTGGGGCATTTCCTATCACGGGCGCTATGCCTACCCACACAAGTGAGGTATCATTTTTATCGGGAGACTTGGGGGAACGCTGGGTGGAAGGAAATTTGTGGCTCCTCTCAGATTCCAGAACTTTCTGTCACCGAAATGTGAGGAAAATGTGTTTTTTTTAGCCACATTTTGAGGTTTGCAAAGGATTCTGGGTCACAGAACCTGGTCAGAGCCCCACAAGTCACCCCATCTTGGATTCCCCTAGGTCTCTAGTTTTAAAAAATGCACATGCTTGATACGTTTCCATAGGTGCCGGCTGAGCTAGAGGCCAAATTCTACAGGAAGGCACTTTGCAAAAATCACCTCTGTTTTCTTTCAAAAAATGTGATGTGTCCACGTTGTGTTTTGGGGCGTTTCCTGTCACGGGCGCTAGGCCTACCCACAGAAGTGAGGTATCATTTTTATCGGGAGACTTGGGGGAACGCTGGGTGGAAGGAAATTTGTGGCTCCTCTCAGATTCCAGAACTTTCTGTCACCGAAATGTGAGGAAAACGTGTTTTTTTAGCCAAATTTTATGGTTTGCAAAGGATTCTGGGTAACAGGACCTGGGCAGAGCCCCACAAGTCACCCCATCTTCGATTCCCCTAGGTCTCTAGTTTTCAAAAATGCACAGGTTTGGTAGGTTTCCCTAGGTGCCGGCTGAGCTAGAGGCCAAAATCTACAGGTAGGCACTTTGCAAAAAACACCTCTGTTTTCTTTAAAAAAAATGTGATGTGTCCACGTTGTGTTTTGGGGCGTTTCCTGTCACGGGCTCTAGGCCTACCCACAGAAGTGAGGTATCATTTTTATCGGGAGACTTGGGGGAACGCTGGGTGGAAGGAAATTTGTGGCTCCTCTCAGATTCCAGAACTTTCTGTCACCGAAATGTGAGGAAAACTAGTTTTTTTAGCCAAATTTTGAGGTTTGCAAAGGATTCTGGGTAACAGAACCTGGTCAGGGCCCCACAATGCACCCCATCTTGGATTCCTCTAGGTCTCTAGTTTTAAAAAATGCACAGGTTTGGTAGGTTTCCCTAGGTGCCGGCTGAGCTTGAGGCCAAAATCTACAGGTAGGCACTTTGCAAAAAACACCTCTGTTTTCTTTAAAAAAATGTGATGTGTCCACGTTGTGTTTTGGGGCGTATCCTGTCACGGGCGCTAGGCCTACGCACACAAGTGAGGTATCATTTTTATCGGGATACTTGGGGGAACGCTGGGTGGAAGGAAATTTGTGGCTCCTCTCAGATTCCAGAACTTTCTGTCACCGAAATGTGAGGAAAACTTGTTTTTTTAGCCAAATTTTGAGGTTTGCAAAGGATTCTGGGTAACAGAATCTGGTCAGAGCCCCACAAGTCACCCCATATTGGATTCCCCGAGGTCTCTAGTTTTAAGAAATGCACAGGTTTGGTAGGTTTCCCTACGTGTCGGCTGAGCTAGAGGCCAAAATCTACAGGTTGGCACTTTGCAAAAAACACCTCTGTTTTCTTTCAAAAAATGTTATGTGTCCATGTTGTGTTTTGGGGCATTTCCTATCACGGGCGCTATGCCTACCCACACAAGTGAGGTATCATTTTTATCGGGAGACTTGGGGGAACGCTGGGTGGAAGGAAATTTGTGGCTCCTCTCAGATTCCAGAACTTTCTGTCACCGAAATGTGAGGAAAATGTGTTTTTTTTAGCCACATTTTGAGGTTTGCAAAGGATTCTGGGTCACAGAACCTGGTCAGAGCCCCACAAGTCACCCCATCTTGGATTCCCCTAGGTCTCTAGTTTTAAAAAATGCACATGTTTGATACGTTTCCATAGGTGCCGGCTGAGCTAGAGGCCAAATTCTACAGGAAGGCACTTTGCAAAAAACACCTCTGTTTTCTTTAAAAAAATGTGATGTGTCCACGTTGTGTTTTGGGGCGTTTCCTGTCACGGGCGCTAGGCCTACCCACAGAAGTGAGGTATCATTTTTATCGGGAGACTTGGGGGAACGCTGGGTGGAAGGAAATTTGTGGCTCCTCTCAGATTCCAGAACTTTCTGTCACCGAAATGTGAGGAAAACGTGTTTTTTTAGCCAAATTTTATGGTTTGCAAAGGATTCTGGGTAACAGGACCTGGGCAGAGCCCCACAAGTCACCCCATCTTCGATTCCCCTAGGTCTCTAGTTTTCAAAAATGCACAGGTTTGGTAGGTTTCCCTAGGTGCCGGCTGAGCTAGAGGCCAAAATCTACAGGTAGGCACTTTGCAAAAAACACCTCTGTTTTCTTTAAAAAAATGTGATGTGTCCACGTTGTGTTTTGGGGCGTTTCCTGTCACGGGCTCTAGGCCTACCCACAGAAGTGAGGTATCATTTTTATCGGGAGACTTGGGGGAACGCTGGGTGGAAGGAAATTTGTGGCTCCTCTCAGATTCCAGAACTTTCTGTCACCGAAATGTGAGGAAAACTAGTTTTTTTAGCCAAATTTTGAGGTTTGCAAAGGATTCTGGGTAACAGGACCTGGGCAGAGCCCCACAAGTCACCCCATCTTCGATTCCCCTAGGTCTCTAGTTTTCAAAAATGCACAGGTTTGGTAGGTTTCCCTAGGTGCCGGCTGAGCTAGAGGCCAAAATCTACAGGTAGGCACTTTGCAAAAAACACCTCTGTTTTCTTTCAAAAAATGTTATGTGTCCATGTTGTGTTTTGGGGCATTTCCTATCACGGGCGCTATGCCTACCCACACAAGTGAGGTATCATTTTTATCGGGAGACTTGGGGGAACGCTGGGTGGAAGGAAATTTGTGGCTCCTCTCAGATTCCAGAACTTTCTGTCACCGAAATGTGTGGAAAATGTGTTTTTTTTAGCCACATTTTGAGGTTTGCAAAGGATTCTGGGTAACAGAATCTGGTCAGAGCCCCACAAGTCACCCCATATTGGATTCCCCGAGGTCTCTAGTTTTAAGAAATGCACAGGTTTGGTAGGTTTCCCTACGTGTCGGCTGAGCTAGAGGCCAAAATCTACAGGTTGGCACTTTGCAAAAAACACCTCTGTTTTCTTTCAAAAAATTTTATGTGTCCATGTTGTGTTTTGGGGCATTTCCTATCACGGGCGCTATGCCTACCCACACAAGTGAGGTATCATTTTTATCGGGAGACTTGGGGGAACGCTGGGTGGAAGGAAATTTGTGGCTCCTCTCAGATTCCAGAACTTTCTGTCACCGAAATGTGAGGAAAATGTGTTTTTTTTAGCCACATTTTGAGGTTTGCAAAGGATTCTGGGTCACAGAACCTGGTCAGAGCCCCACAAGTCACCCCATCTTGGATTCCCCTAGGTCTCTAGTTTTAAAAAATGCACATGTTTGATACGTTTCCATAGGTGCCGGCTGAGCTAGAGGCCAAATTCTACAGGAAGGCACTTTGCAAAAATCACCTCTGTTTTCTTTCAAAAAATGTGATGTGTCCACGTTGTGTTTTGGGGCGTTTCCTGTCACGGGCGCTAGGCCTACCCACAGAAGTGAGGTATCATTTTTATCGGGAGACTTGGGGGAACGCTGGGTGGAAGGAAATTTGTGGCTCCTCTCAGATTCCAGAACTTTCTGTCACCGAAATGTGAGGAAAACGTGTTTTTTTAGCCAAATTTTATGGTTTGCAAAGGATTCTGGGTAACAGGACCTGGGCAGAGCCCCACAAGTCACCCCATCTTCGATTCCCCTAGGTCTCTAGTTTTCAAAAATGCACAGGTTTGGTAGGTTTCCCTAGGTGCCGGCTGAGCTAGAGGCCAAAATCTACAGGTAGGCACTTTGCAAAAAACACCTCTGTTTTCTTTAAAAAAATGTGATGTGTCCACGTTGTGTTTTGGGGCGTTTCCTGTCACGGGCTCTAGGCCTACCCACAGAAGTGAGGTATCATTTTTATCGGGAGACTTGGGGGAACGCTAGGTGGAAGGAAATTTGTGGCTACTCTCAGATTCCAGAACTTTCTGTCACCGAAATGTGAGGAAAACTAGTTTTTTTAGCCAAATTTTGAGGTTTGCAAAGGATTCTGGGTAACAGGACCTGGGCAGAGCCCCACAAGTCACCCCATCTTCGATTCCCCTAGGTCTCTAGTTTTCAAAAATGCACAGGTTTGGTAGGTTTCCCTAGGTGCCGGCTGAGCTAGAGGCCAAAATCTACAGGTAGGCACTTTGCAAAAAACACCTCTGTTTTCTTTAAAAAAATTTGATGTGTCCACGTTGTGTTTTGGGGCTTTTCCTGTCACAGGCTCTAGGCCTACCCACAGAAGTGAGGTATCATTTTTATCGGGAGACTTGGGGGAACGCTGGGTGGAAGGAAATTTGTGGCTCCTCTCAGATTCCAGAACTTTCTGTCACCGAAATGTGAGGAAAACTAGTTTTTTTAGCCAAATTTTGAGGTTTGCAAAGGATTCTGGGTAACAGAACCTGGTCAGGGCCCCACAATGCACCCCATCTTGGATTCCTCTAGGTCTCTAGTTTTAAAAAATGCACAGGTTTGGTAGGTTTCCCTAGGTGCCGGCTGAGCTAGCGGCCAAAATCTACAGGTAGGCACTTTGCAAAAAACACCTCTGTTTTCTTTCAAAAGATGTGATATGTCCACGTTGTGTTTTGGGGCGTTTCCTGTCACGGGCGCTAGGCCTACCCACACAAGTGAGGTATCATTTTTATCGGGAGACTTGGGGGAATGCTGGGTGGAAGGAAATTTGTGGCTCCTCTCAGATTCCAGAACTTTCTGTTACCGAAATGTGAGGAAACTTGTTTTTTTAGCCAAATTTTGAGGTTTGCAAAGGATTCTGGGTAAAAGAACCTGGTCAGAGCCCCACAAGTCACCCCATCTTGGATTCCCCTAGGTCTCTAGTTTTAAAAAATGCACAGGTTTGGTAGGTTTCCATAGGTGCCGGCTGAGCTAGAGGCCAAAATCTACAGGTAGGCACTTTGCAAAAAACACCTCTGTTTTCTTTAAAAAAAATGTGATGTGTCCACGTTGTGTTTTGGGGCATTTCCTGTCACGGGCGCTAGGCCTACCCACAGAAGTGAGGTATCATTTTTATCGGGAGACTTGGGGGAACGCTGGGTGGAAGGAAATTTGTGGCTCCTCTCAGATTCCAGAACTTTCTGTCACCGAAATGTGAGGAAAACTTGTTTTTTTAGCCAAATTTTTAGGTTTGCAAAGCATTCTGGGTAACAGGACCTGGGCAGAGCGTCACAAGTCACCCCATCTTCGATTCCCCTAGGTCTCTAGTTTTCAAAAATGCACAGGTTTGGTAGGTTTCCCTAGGTGCCGGCTGAGCTAGAGGCCAAAATCTACAGGTAGGCACTTTGCCAAAAACACCTCTGTTTTCGTTCAAAAGATGTGATATGTCCACGTTGTGTTTTGGGGCGTTTCCTGTCACGGGCTCTAGGCCTACCCACAGAAGTGAGGTATCATTTTTATCGGGAGACTTGGGGGAACGCTGGGTGGAAGGAAATTTGTGGCTCCTCTCAGATTCCAGAACTTTTTGTCACCGAAATGTGAGGAAAACTTGTTTTTTTAGCCAAATTTTGAGGTTTGCAAAGGATTCTGGGTAACAGGACCTGGGCAGAGCCCCACAAGTCACCCCATCTTGGATTCCCCTAGGTCTCTAGTTTTCAAAAATGCACAGGTTTGGTAGGTTTCACTAGGTGCCGGCTGAGCTAGAGGCCAAAATCTACAGGTAGGCACTTTGCAAAAAACACCTCTGTTTTCTTTAAAAAAATGTGATGTGTCCACGTTGTGTTTTGGGGCGTTTCCTGTCACGGGCTCTAGGCCTACCCACAGAAGTGAGGTATCATTTTTATCGGGAGACTTGGGGGAACGCTGGGTGGAAGGAAATTTGTGGCTCCTCTTAGATTCCAGAACTTTCTGTCACCGAAATGTGAGGAAAACTAGATTTTTTAGCCAAATTTTGAGGTTTGCAAAGGATTCTGGGTAACAGAACCTGGTCAGGGCCCCACAATGCACCCCATCTTGGATTCCTCTAGGTCTCTAGTTTTGAAAAATGCACAGGTTTGGTAGGTTTCCCTAGGTGCCGGCTGAGCTAGCGGCCAAAATCTACAGGTAGGCACTTTGCAAAAAACACCTCTGTTTTCTTTCAAAATATGTGATATGTCCACGTTGTGTTTTGGGGCGTTTCCTGTCACGGGCGCTAGGCCTACCCACACAAGTGAGGTATCATTTTTATCGGGAGACTTGGGGGAATGCTGGGTGGAAGGAAATTTGTGGCTCCTCTCAGATTCCAGAACTTTCTGTTACCGAAATGTGAGGAAACTTGTTTTTTTAGCCAAATTTTGAGGTTTGCAAAGGATTCTGGGTAAAAGAACCTGGTCAGAGCCCCACAAGTCACCCCATCTTGGATTCCCCTAGGTCTCTAGTTTTAAAAATTGCACAGGTTTGGTAGGTTTCCCTAGGTGCCGGCTGAGCTAGAGGACAAAATCTACATGTAGGCACTTTGCAAAAAACACCTCTGTTTTCTTTCAAAAGATGTGATATGTCCACGTTGTGTTTTGGGGCGTTTCCTGTCACGGGCGCTAGGCCTACCCACACAAGTGAGGTATCATTTTTATCGGGAGACTTGGGGGAATGCTGGGTGGAAGGAAATTTGTGGCTCCTCTCAGATTCCAGAACTTTCGGTCACCGAAATGTGAGGAAAATGTATTTTTTTAGCCACATTTTGAGGTTTGCAAAGGATTCTGGGTCACAGAACCTAGTCAGAGCCCCACAAGTCACCCCATCTTGGATTCCCCTAGGTCTCTAGTTTTCAAAAATGCACAGGTTTGGTAGGTTTCCCTAGGTGCCGGCTGAGCTAGAGGCCAAAATCTACAGGTAGGCACTTTGCAAAAAACACCTCTGTTTTCTTTAAAAAAATGTGATGTGTCCACGTTGTGTTCTGGGGCGTTTCCTGTCACGGGCGATAGGCCTACCCACACAAGTGAGGTATCATTTTTATCGGGAGACTTGGGGGAACGCTGGGTGGAAGGAAATTTGTGGCTCCTCTTAGATTCCAGAACTTTCTGTCACCGAAATGTGAGGAAAACTTGATTTTTTAGCCAAATTTTGAGGTTTGCAAAGGATTCTGGGTAACAGAACCTGGTCAGGGCCCCACAATGCACCCCATCTTGGATTCCTCTAGGTCTCTAGTTTTGAAAAATGCACAGGTTTGGTAGGTTTCCCTAGGTGCCGGCTGAGCTAGCGGCCAAAATCTACAGGTAGGCACTTTGCAAAAAACACCTCTGTTTTCTTTCAAAAGATGTGATATGTCCACGTTGTGTTTTGGGGCGTTTCCTGTCACGGGCGCTAGGCCTACCCACACAAGTGAGGTATCATTTTTATCGGGAGACTTGGGGGAATGCTGGGTGGAAGGAAATTTGTGGCTCCTCTCAGATTCCAGAACTTTCTGTTACCGAAATGTGAGGAAACTTGTTTTTTTAGCCAAATTTTGAGGTTTGCAAAGGATTCTGGGTAAAAGAACCTGGTCAGAGCCCCACAAGTCACCCCATCTTGGATTCCCCTAGGTCTCTAGTTTTAAAAATTGCACAGGTTTGGTAGGTTTCCCTAGGTGCCGGCTGAGCTAGAGGACAAAATCTACATGTAGGCACTTTGCAAAAAACACCTCTGTTTTCTTTCAAAAGATGTGATATGTCCACGTTGTGTTTTGGGGCGTTTCCTGTCACGGGCGCTAGGCCTACCCACACAAGTGAGGTATCATTTTTATCGGGAGACTTGGGGGAATGCTGGGTGGAAGGAAATTTGTGGCTCCTCTCAGATTCCAGAACTTTCGGTCACCGAAATGTGAGGAAAATGTATTTTTTTAGCCACATTTTGAGGTTTGCAAAGGATTCTGGGTCACAGAACCTAGTCAGAGCCCCACAAGTCACCCCATCTTGGATTCCCCTAGGTCTCTAGTTTTCAAAAATGCACAGGTTTGGTACGTTTCCCTAGGTGCCGGCTGAGCTAGAGGCCAAAATCTACATGTAGTCACTTTGCAAAAAACACCTCTGTTTTCTTTAAAAAAATGTGATGTGTCCACGTTGTGTGTTGGGGCGTTTCCTGTCACGGGCGCTAGGCCTACCCACACAAGTGAGGTATCATTTTTATCGGGAGACTTGGGGGAACGCTGGGTGGAAGGAAATTTGTGGCTCCTCTCAGATTCCAGAACTTTCTGTCACCGAAATGTGAGGAAAACTTGTTTTTTTAGCCAAATTTTGAGGTTTGCAAAGGATTCTGAGTAACAGGACCTGGGCAGAGCCCCACAAGTCACCCCATCTTCGATTCCCCTAGGTCTCTAGTTTTCAAAAATGCACAGGTTTGGTACGTTTCCCTAGGTGCCGGCTGAGCTAGAGGCCAAAATCTACAGGTAGGCACTTTGCAAAAAACACCTCTGTTTTCTTTAAAAAAATGTGATGTGTCCACGTTGTGTTTTGGGGCGTTTCCTGTCACGGGCTCTAGGCCTACCCACAGAAGTGAGGTATCATTTTTATCGGGAGACTTGGGGGAATGCTGGGTGGAAGGAAATTCGTGGCTCCTCTCAGATTCCAGAACTTTCTGTCACCGAAATGTGAGGAAAACTAGTTTTTTCAGCCAAATTTTGAGGTTTGCAAAGGATTCTGGGTAACAGGACCTGGGCAGAGCCCCACAAGTCACCCCATCTTCGATTCCCCTAGGTCTCTAGTTTTCAAAAATGCACAGGTTTGGTAGGTTTCCCTAGGTGCCGGCTGAGCTAGAGGCCAAAATCTACAGGTAGGCACTTTGCAAAAAACACCTCTGTTTTCTTTAAAAAAATGTGATGTGTCCACGTTGTGTTTTGGGGCGTTTCCTGTCACAGGCTCTAGGCCTACCCACAGAAGTGAGGTATCATTTTTATCGGGAGACTTGGGGGAACGCTGGGTGGAAGGAAATTTGTGGCTCCTCTCAGATTCCAGAACTTTCTGTCACCGAAATGTGAGGAAAACTAGTTTTTTTAGCCAAATTTTGAGGTTTGCAAAGGATTCTGGGTAACAGAACCTGGTCAGGGCCCCACAATGCACCCCATCTTGGATTCCTCTAGGTCTCTAGTTTTAAAAAATGCACAGGTTTGGTAGGTTTCCCTAGGTGCCGGCTGAGCTAGCGGCCAAAATCTACAGGTAGGCACTTTGCAAAAAACACCTCTGTTTTCTTTCAAAAGATGTGATATGTCCACGTTGTGTTTTGGGGCGTTTCCTGTCACGGGCGCTAGGCCTACCCACACAAGTGAGGTATCATTTTTATCGGGAGACTTGGGGGAATGCTGGGTGGAGGAAATTTGTGGCTCCTCTCAGATTCCAGAACTTTCTGTTACCGAAATGTGAGGAAACTTGTTTTTTTAGCCAAATTTTGAGGTTTGCAAAGGATTCTGGGTAAAAGAACCTGGTCAGAGCCCCACAAGTCACCCCATCTTCGATTCCCCTAGGTCTCTAGTTTTAAAAAATGCACAGGTTTGGTAGGTTTCCCTAGGTGCCGGCTGAGCTAGAGGCCAAAATCTACAGGTAGGCACTTTGCAAAAAACACCTCTGTTTTCTTTAAAAAAATGTGATGTGTCCACGTTGTGTTTTGGGGCGTTTCCTGTCACGGGCGCTAGGCCTACCCACAGAAGTGAGGTATCATTTTTATCGGGAGACTTGGGGGAACGCTGGGTGGAAGGAAATTTGTGGCTCCTCTCAGATTCCAGAACTTTCTGTCACCGAAATGTGAGGAAAACTTGTTTTTTTGGCCAAATTTTGAGGTTTGCAAAGGATTCTGGGTCACAGAACCTAGTCAGAGCCCCACAAGTCACCCCATCTTGGATTCCCCTAGGTCTCTAGTTTTCAAAAATGCACAGGTTTGGTAGGTTTCCCTAGGTGCCGGCTGAGCTAGAGGCCAAAATCTACAGGTAGGCACTTTGCAAAAAACACCTCTGTTTTCTTTCAAAAGATGTGATATGTCCACGCTGTGTTTTGGGGCGTTTCCTGTCACGGGCTCTAGGCCTACCCACAGAAGTGAGGTATCATTTTTATCGGGAGACTTGGGGGAACGCTGGGTGGAAGGAAATTTGTGGCTCCTCTCAGATTCCAGAACTTTCTGTCACCGAAATGTGAGGAAAACTTGTTTTTTTAGCCAAATTTTGAGGTTTGCAAAGGATTCTGGGTAACAGGACCTGGGCAGAGCCCCACAAGTCACCCCATCTTGGATTCCCCTAGGTCTCTAGTTTTCAAAAATGCACAGGTTTGGTAGGTTTCCCTAGGTGCCGGCTGAGCTAGAGGCCAAAATCTACAGGTAGGCACTTTGCAAAAAACACCTCTGTTTTCTTTCAAAAGATGTGATATGTCCATGTTGTGTTTTGGGGCGTTTCCTGTCACGGGCGCTAGGCCTACCCACACAAGTGAGGTATCATTTTTATCGGGAGACTTGGGGGAATGCTGGGTGGAAGGAAATTTGTGGCTCCTCTCAGATTCCAGAACTTTCTGTTACCGAAATGTGAGGAAACTTGTTTTTTTAGCCAAATTTTGAGGTTTGCAAAGGATTCTGGGTAAAAGAACCTGGTCAGAGCCCCACAAGTCACCCCATCTTGGATTCCCCTACGTCTCTAGTTTTAAAAATTGCACAGGTTTGGTAGGTTTCCCTAGGTGCCGGCTGAGCTAGAGGCCAAAATCTACATGTAGTCACTTTGCAAAAAACACCTCTGTTTTCTTTAAAAAAATGTGATGTGTCCACGTTGTGTGTTGGGGCGTTTCCTGTCACGGGCGCTAGGCCTACCCACACAAGTGAGGTATCATTTTTATCGGGAGACTTGGGGGAACGCTGGGTGGAAGGAAATTTGTGGCTCCTCTCAGATTCCAGAACTTTCTGTCACCGAAATGTGAGGAAAACTTGTTTTTTTAGCCAAATTTTGAGGTTTGCAAAGGATTCTGAGTAACAGGACCTGGGCAGAGCCCCACAAGTCACCCCATCTTCGATTCCCCTAGGTCTCTAGTTTTAAAAAATGCACAGGTTTGGTACGTTTCCCTAGGTGCCGGCTGAGCTAGAGGCCAAAATCTACATGTAGGCACTTTGCAAAAAACACCTCTGTTTTCTTTAAAAAAATGTGATGTGTCCACGTTGTGTTTTGGGGCGTTTCCTGTCACGGGCGCTAGGCCTACCCACACAAGTGAGGTATCATTTTTATCGGGAGACTTGGGGGAATGCTGAGTGGAAGGAAATTTGTGGCTCCTCTCAGATTCCAGAACTTTCTGTTACCGAAATGTGAGGAAAACTTGTTTTTTTAGCCAAATTTTGAGGTTTGCAAAGGATTCTGGGTAACAGAACCTGGTCAGAGCCCCACAAGTCACCCCATCTTGCATTCCCCTAGGTCTCTAGTTTTAGAAAATGCACAGGTTTGGTAGATTTCCCTAGGTGCCGGCTGAGCTAGCGGCCAAAATCTACAGGTAGGCACTTTGCAAAAAACACCTCTGTTTTCTTTCAAAAGATGTGATATGTCCACGTTGTGTTTTGGGGCGTTTCCTGTCACGGGCGCTAGGCCTACCCACAGAAGTGAGGTATCATTTTTATCGGGAGACTTGGGGGAACGCTGGGTGGAAGGAAATTAGTGGCTCCTCTCAGATTCCAGAACTTTCTGTCACCGAAATGTGAGGAAAACTTGTTTTTTTAGCCAAATTTTGAGGTTTGCAAAGGATTCTGGGTAACAGGACCTGGGCAGAGCCCCACAAGTCACCCCATCTTCGATTCCCCTAGGTCTCTAGTTTTAAAAAATGCACAGGTTTGGTAGGTTTCCCTAGGTGCCGGCTGAGCTAGAGGCCAAAATCTACAGGTAGGCACTTTGCAAAAAACACCTCTGTTTTCTTTAAAAAAATGTGATGTGTCCACGTTGTGTGTTGGGGTGTTTCCTGTCACGGGCTCTAGGCCTACCCACAGAAGTGAGGTATCATTTTTATCGGGAGACTTGGGGGAACGCTGGGTGGAAGGAAATTTGTGGCTCCTCTCAGATTCCAGAACTTTCTGTCACCGAAATGTGAGGAAAACTTGTTTTTTTAGCCAAATTTTGAGGTTTGCAAAGGATTCTGGGTAACAGAACCTGGTCAGGGCCCCACAATGCACCCCATCTTGGATTCCCCTAGGTCTCTAGTTTTAAAAATTGCACAGGTTTGGTAGGTTTCCCTAGGTGCCGGCTGAGCTAGAGGCCAAAATCTACAGGTAGGCACTTTGCAAAAAACACCTCTGTTTTCTTTCAAAAGATGTGATATGTCCACGTTGTTTTTTGGGGCGTTTCCTGTCACGGGCGCTAGGGCTACCCCCAGAAGTGAGGTATCATTTTTATCGGGAGACTTGGGGGAACGCTGGGTGGAAGGAAATTTGTGGCTCCTCTCAGATTCCAGAACTTTCGGTCACCGAAATGTGAGGAAAATGTGTTTTTTTAGCCACATTTTGAGGTTTGCAAAGGATTCTGGGTCACAGAACCTGGTCAGAGCCCCACAAGTCACCCCATCTTGGATTCCCCTAGGTCTCTAGTTTTAAAAAATGCACAGGTTTGGTACGTTTCCCTAGGTGCCGGCTGAGCTGGAGGCCAAAATCTACATGTAGGCACTTTGCAAAAAACACCTCTGTTTTCTTTAAAAAAATGTGATGTGTCCACGTTGTGTTTTGGGGCGTTTCCTGTCACGGGCGCTAGGCCTACCCACACAAGTGAGGTATCATTTTTATCGGGAGACTTGGGGGAATGCTGGGTGGAAGGAAATTTGTGGCTCCTCTCAGATTCCAGAACTTTCTGTTACCGAAATGTGAGGAAAACTTGTTTTTTTAGCCAAATTTTGAGGTTTGCAAAGGATTCTGGGTAACAGAACCTGGTCAGAGCCCCACAAGTCACCCCATCTTGCATTCCCCTAGGTCTCTAGTTTTAGAAAATGCACAGGTTTGGTAGATTTCCCTAGGTGCCGGCTGAGCTACCGGCCAAAATCTACAGGTAGGCACTTTGCAAAAAACACCTTTGTTTTCTTTCAAAAGATGTGATATGTCCACGTTGTGTTTTGGGGCGTTTCCTGTCACGGGCGCTAGGCCTACCCACAGAAGTGAGGTATCATTTTTATCGGGAGACTTGGGGGAACGCTGGGTGGAAGGAAATTTGTGGCTCCTCTCAGATTCCAGAACTTTCTGTCACCGAAATGTGAGGAAAACTTGTTTTTTTAGCCAAATTTTGAGGTTTGCAAAGGATTCTGGGTAACAGGACCTGGGCAGAGCCCCACAAGTCACCCCATCTTCGATTCCCCTAGGTCTCTAGTTTTAAAAAATGCACAGGTTTGGTAGGTTTCCCTAGGTGCCGGCTGAGCTAGAGGCCAAAATCTACAGGTAGGCACTTTGCAAAAAACACCTCTGTTTTCTTTAAAAAAATGTGATGTGTCCACGTTGTGTGTTGGGGTGTTTCCTGTCACGGGCTCTAGGCCTACCCACAGAAGTGAGGTATCATTTTTATCGGGAGACTTGGGGGAACGCTGGGTGGAAGGAAATTTGTGGCTCCTCTCAGATTCCAGAACTTTCTGTCACCGAAATGTGAGGAAAACTTGTTTTTTTAGCCAAATTTTGAGGTTTGCAAAGGATTCTGGGTAACAGAACCTGGTCAGGGCCCCACAATGCACCCCATCTTGGATTCCTCTAGGTCTCTAGTTTTAAAAAATGCACAGGTTTGGTAGGTTTCCCTAGGTGCCGGCTGAGCTAGAGGCCAAAATCTACAGGTAGGCACTTTGCAAAAAACACCTCTGTTTTCTTTAAAAGAATTTGATGTGTCCACGTTGCGTTTTGGGGCGTTTCCTGTCGCGGGCGCTAGGCCTTCCAACACAAGTGAGGTATCATTTTTATCGGGAGACTTGGGGGAACATAGATTAGCAAAACAAGTGTTATTGCCCCTTGTCTTTCTCTATATTTTTTCCTTCCAAATATAAGAGAGTGTGCAAAAAAGACATCTATTTGAGTAATGCCCTGTAATTCACATGCTAGTATGGTCACCCCGGAATTCAGAAATGTGAAATAACCACTGCTCCTCAACACCTTATCTTGTGCCCTTTTTGGAAATACATAGGTTTTCTTGATAGCTTTTTTTCACTCTTTATATTTCAGCAAATGAATTGCTGTATATCCGTATAGAATGAAAATGCACTGCAGGGTGCAGCTCATTTATTGGCTCTGGGTACCTAGGGTTCTTGATGAACCTACAAGCCCTATATATCCCCGCAACCAGAGGAGTCCAGCAGACGTAACGGTATATTGCTTTCGAAAATCTGACATTGCAGGAAAAAGTTACAGAGTAAAACGTAGAGAAAAATTGATGTTTCAATATTTTTCTTTTTCAGTTGTTATTTTCTGTAGGAAACCCTTGTAGGATCTACACAATTTACCCCTTGCTGAATTCAGAATTGTGTCTACATTTCAGAAATGTTGCGGTTTCTGGGATCCAGCATTGGTTTCATGCCCATTTCTGTCACTGACTGGAAGGAGGCTGAAAGCACACAAAATCGTAAAAATGGGGTATGTCCCAGTAAAATGCCAAAATTGTGTTGAAAAATTGGGTTTTCTGATTCAAGTCTGCCTGTTTCTGAAAGCTGGGAAGCTGGTAATTCTAGCATCGCAAACCCTTTGTTGATGCCATTTTCAGGGAAAAAACCACAAGACTTCTTCTGCAGCCCCTTTTTCCCATTTTTTTTTTAAAAAAACGAAATTTTCACTGTATTTTGGCTAATTTCTTGGCCTCCTTCTGGGAAACCCACAAAGTCTGGGTACCTCTAGAATCCCTGCGATGTGGGAAAAAAAGGACGCAAATTTGGCTTGGCTAGCTTATGTGGACAAAAGTAATGAGGGCCTAAGCGCAAACTGCCCCAAATAGCCAAAAAAAGTCTCGGCACAGGAGGGGGAAAAGGCCTGGCAGCAAAGGGGTTAAACCTAGATACCAACCTAGATACCAACCACTGTAGAGGCAAAGACATGCATCTGTGTACCGGCCCCTGGTTGACCTTGCCACCATGGAAGACAGACATATCATACTCACATATCGTCTCAACCGTGCAACTATCATGGAACTGTGTAGCCAGTTGGAGTCAGATCTGCTGCCAGCCATCCAACATCCTACATGCATTCCGCACACTGTGGAGGTGCTATCCACCCTCCACTTTTTGGCCACTGGCTCTTTCCAAGGGACTATGGGATTGTCTGCAGGTATGTCTCAACCTATGTTCAGCCCTGTGTTGTGGAAAATTTTGCCTGCCCTGCTGAAACATGTTGACAGCTACATCGACTTTCCTCATCCTGAAGATTTCCCCCAATGTGAAGGCTGACTTCCATGCTATGGGGCATATCCCTCATGTAATGGGGCCATAGATGGTACCCATATTGCATGGGTACCACCCAGGGACAACGAGCAAACGTATAGAAATAGGAAGAGCTTCCATCCTATTAATGTGGTCTGTTTAGCAGGCCTATATATCTCACAGGTGACAGCTACATTTCCTGACTCTTTACATGATTCCCACATCCTCAGGAACAGTAGTGTCCCACATATGATGATGCACCTACAGAGGGAGAGAGGCTTCCTAGTTGGTGAGGATTATGAGTGTGTGTACCATCACTGACACCACAGCAACCATACACTTTCCACTCTGAACATAGCAGGACTGTGATAGATGTTTCCACAGGTGATTCAGTGTGTCCTAATCTGTCCTGGCTACTGACATCGGTGAGGAATCCAAGGACCGGGGCAGAGAATCAGTACAATGAGGCTCATGGGAGGATGAGAAGGGTCATTGAGCAGACATTTGGCCTTATGAAGGCGAGGTTCCGGTGTTTGCACATGTCTGGAGGTTCCCTGCTTTACTCACCTCAGAAGGTGTGCCAGATTGTTGTGGTCTGCTGCATACTGCACAGTTTGGCACTAAGGAGGCATGTGCCATTGCTGGACGTGGAGGGTGTAGAGGTAGAAGCGGAGGGGACAATGGACAGTGACGAGGAAGGGGACGAGGATGACGAGGATAATGTCACAATAACCCAGCTCATCCAGCAATACTTCCAATGACATTCTGGTAGGTTTCCATCTCAAAATGCCTCTTACCATGCTGAACTACAGTATGGGTGTTATTTGTAATCCATTTGTGAAGTGAGCAGTGTCATGTCTGAGTTAGGTTTGAAGTGACAATGGAATGTATCTTCTTCACAGCTGTCCTCATACCTTATGGTACAGTTTACCCAAATGTATATTCCCAGTTTTGTCATACTATAAGTGGAGGATAGCACACAGATAATTGTGATAGGCAGCATTTCACTTATGTGTCATGTCTCCAAGACAGGAATAGTGTGATGTGTTCAGTTTTGATCAAAAAGAAATCCTATGTGTGTTGCTGTGGATAGGTATGTTAGTTGGCACTTACTATTGCAGGTGCATTTGTTATTGCTTTGCTATGGTGAACTATCATAATAGATTATTTGTTGACGTCTTTACACAAGGGTACTGTCACTGGATGCTGAGTTCCCTTTTCTCTCTGCTACCTGTGGATCCAGGGATGTGTTGACATTGACACTGTGCATCTGACAATGTGCTGTACGGACAAAGGCTTCACAGATCTTACTTTTCGCACAACACTTGAACACTACATGACATCATTGTTTGTTCATTGTCACTTATTGAACACACAAAACCAATTGTTGTGTTGATGAATATTTATTGCGATAACAATTGGATGGGTTGGTGCTAAGGAGTGGGCTAATGTTGTTCGAAATCATTAGGTTGTTAGTCCAAGCATTTGGTAGCACAGCTCAGTGTCCTGGAGTGATAGGTAATGGGGATGTGGCAGTTATCAATCTCCAAGGTGTCTCTGTGTCACACAAGGAGAACAGTTCTGGAGAGGCTCATTTTCTGGCAGTGGGGTTAGTCTTGGCTCCAGTCCCTGCAGGATGTCTGCGTCCAACTTTGCGTGGGGTTCCTCATCTACCGGGGGAGGGTCACATGTGGCTTGTGAGTCCTCAGGCAGGGCCATCATCCCAGTAGCTGCAGCACATGTAGAGGGCTGCTCAAGTCTGTGGCTACTGGTAGGGGCCTGGTGGTGGGAGGAGGACTTATGCAATACAGATATCAACTCTGGCATGAAGCCTTTGATGGAGGCCATGTTGGCATTGTGTTCCTGCCACTCCTGCATGGCCTCCTGGTGGTACTAGGTTTGAAGCCTTTGGTGTTCCCCCAACATGGTGACTTTCTGACCCACCTTGTCCTGGGATTGGTGGAATACTGCCCGGACTGGTGTAATGGCCCCCTGGGCAAGTGGCTCCCTGCGTTGCCCACCCTTTGCTCTGCAGATGCCGTCCCACTGGCCCTAGCCCCATGTGCCTGTGTCCACTTCACAGTGTGCCCACTTCCACTCACACCAGGACCTTCATCATCTTGAGTGGTGGATGATGACCCAGGCGCCTGTACAGGTTGGCACACCATTGATTGACATGGCCTGGGGACACTAGTTTGGGGGCGTTGGGCAATTGCTGTTGTGGCTCCCATGGTAGTTGGGGCCTCTATCATGGCCTGGATGAAGCTAGTGGAGGGAGACTGTCCAGAGGTGCCAGATACACCAGGGAGGGCATACAGTCCTAGACATTCTGTGTTGCTGTCATCACTGGGGTCTTCCTCTGGTGGAGGACTGGGTGTTCATGGCACCTGCTGACGGGTGACATTATCAGTGGTACCTGTGGATGGCAGAGATTGTTAGATATATCTACCTCATCTGTATGACATAGGCTGATAATTGTGCTATTTGGCATGCTGTAGTCTGCAGGGCTACCAAGGTGGGGAATGTGTGCATTGCTAGGGTGATGAAGTGTGGGACTGGCAGTGCTTCATGCTTAACACGCATTAGGTGCATTTGTGCGTGCAGACATTAGGATTTGGGTTGGTGGGGATGGGAGTGCATGCAGAGGATGGGGACTCATGCGATTCAGGTATACTGACTACAAGATACTACATGACCTACCAGTATCCAGTCTTCTGAGGATTCCACTGAGACACTCAGGATGCAGGATCTTCTTCTCCCATGATGTCAGCTCGAGGGGAGAAGGCGGGGGCCCACTGCCAGTCTTCATGATAGCTGATTGTTACCTGGACGCCATGGACCTTACCTTCCCCCTCAGGTTGTTCCACCTCTTCCGGATGTCGTCCCTTGTGCGTGGATGCCTTCCCACTGAGTTCACCTTGTCGGTGATCCACTGCCACATCTCCATCTTCCTGGCTATGGCTGTCTGCTGGATCTGTGCACTGAATAGCTTTGGAGCTACCCTGATGATTTAATCCACCATTGTCCGCAACTCGTCTTCTGTGAAATGGGGGTGCCTTTGTGGGGACATGGTGATGGTGAGGTGTGTGCTTTTGTGTACCTGTGTAATGTGCAGTGTGATACATGAGGGGTGTGCAGGTGGCTGTGTTGTGTGTGTGTGCAGTGCGTACATCTGAGTGGACATCAAATGTATCCTAATTGTTGTAGAAAAGGGTTGTGGGTTGTGTGGGTTTTATGGTGGTGTGTGGGGGGGGGGTGTTTGTATGTGTATCAGGTGTGAGGTATTCAAATTGTCCAATGTGGTGTGGGGCTGTTGTGGAGGTTCCTGTTCGATCGCTGTGGTCCGCACCGCCATTGGCTTACTGCTGTGCTTTGACCGCTGTGCTGATTTGTGGGTCATATTATGGTTGGCAGTCTGTTTTTCGCATGGCGGTTTGGCTGGTGCTACCGCCTCTCTCCTGCAATTGTTTACCATGGCAGTGTGGATTTGTGTCTGTATTCTGGTGGTTTTGTTTTTTGTGAGCCGTATTAGGGCGGGCGGATTACTGCCGCAGAGGCGGTATTGTGGTGGCTACTGGCACAGCGGTATTCGGTAAATACCGCCAAAGTCGTGATGAGGGCCTATATTTTATCTGAGATTTGGGTTTTTGGCGTAACCTTAGGATTGTCTGACATAATCTGTGTGTATCAATAAGATGGTCTTAGATTAAGTCAAACAAACAAGGTAAAAACACATCAATTCAGACTACACTGTATATGTTATTATTATCTGACCTCTGACATGTCGGGAGTTTTCCACCCACTAAACTCATAATCAACCCCAAAGTGTCTTATTCATGTAATTGTCTGAATGACTTAACATTTACACAGGGTCTTGGAAAGATAAGGATGGATGACATATGTTTCAAAGGCAGACATTATCTATGGTTATGCAAAAATAGACATGGAGACTACTAGTTTATTAACTGCTGTAGTGATTTTTTTTTTATTCTTGCACCATCAATGTTGTGCAAGAGTATTACTATTTCTACATTTGGGCCAAAGAGGTCACAAAAATTAGAATGAAAACACTTATAGCTGACTAGCAGTCTCTGCATATTTCAGTTTGAACGTCATATTCTGTTGGACATTTGACAAGTGTTAGCAGAACCAATAGATCTAGCCTCTACTGCTATTGTAATGGATAATTTATTTACATTTTTGTACTAAGCATGCAGCATGAAAATAAGAAGAAAAAGAAAGGACTGCTGTCTAAAGGACTTCTGCCCTGTAATGCTGACCTGCTGCCCTCTTGCCTTTGTGAGAAGGACTGAACTTACAACTTGTATCCAGGACCACCAGAATAATTCCAAGGGGTAGTCTCTTGTAACCAGCACCTGAACTCTACAACTACAATTCCTACACTAGTGCCACCCCAGCCCTGTACCCTTGGAAGTGGGCCTGAAGATGCTCTGCCAGTTGTTCTGTGGATCCAGATGAATAAACGCATCTCTTCTGCTGTACGGCACACCCCTAAGCAGATCTGACATATCACCTCTTGTGAATGGATTCTCCTGTCGCAAAGACTTTACATCGCTTCTGCAGCCTCAAAAGAACCACCACTACACTGCACATCCTCGACACAGGCTCTTGCATTGTAAGCCCCTCATTGATGGCCTTCTCAGTGATGACTCAGGACCTCGCATCGCAGCCTCACAGCTCCTCAGAACCAATGTTGCACAAAGAGTCTCTGACCTGGAACTTGCATTGTCTGAACAACACAATTAATCCTTGATATGGATCCTAGCAATGTCCACAACCAGGATTTAAAGTACTATTGTTCAGCAGCTTAACAGGGTCACTGTAGCCAGCCCACTTTGTGCATTTTTTTTACTATTTTCACTGCAATCTTTAAAATTGCATATCTCTGGTTCTCCTGGATGGATTTCTGTTGATTTGGTCTTTTTTATTGAAATTTGTTCCACTTTCAAATTTTGGTGTGGGATACTTATTGCGTGGTGTTTTTTCTTTTATTACTAGTTGAAGTGTTGCTCAGCTACTTTATACATTGCCTCCGAGTTAAGTCTGACTGCTTTGTGCCAAGCTACCCGAGGACTGAGCACAGGTTAATTTAGGGTTTGCTTGTTACTTCACCCTAACAGGGATTGTGTTGGCTACTCGAGTAGCATTTCACCTCCCGCAACCAGTAATTCAGTTTCTTACCACATTTTTGCTCATCCATCTGCTTCTCAGGATTATCTAGGCCAGATACATAAAAGGCACACCAAATAGCACCTAGCATGTAGTGAGACCTCCCAATACTCATCTAGGCAGCTTATTTAATACATACAGATCATGGTAAACAACTAAAACTGGAATGTAGTATCCTATCAGCCAAAGCTTGTTCAATCATGCCATTAGCTCACTCAGCTAATCCGTTGGGTTCAGCTCAGAATGGATTTCCTGTGCAGACATAGCATCCTTGTAATCCTTGGAGGTGAGTTCTCATTACTACCAGACACTAAAAATCCTTTGTGATTGCTAGAGCACTTGTATTTCTCTGTGGCCACACCAATACGGATCAAAAACATTAGTCAGTTGCTACCAATAGATACCTATTTTACTTAAAATAATATTTTGGGCCAATATGGTCAAAATAAATCACCCTGGACAGGATGCTGGGGACTGTGAGGTGGTTGGAGGAGTCTTGTAACAGCAGGTGGTTTATGCAAACAGGGCCACTGGAACCATATCCCCACATCCATGCAACAGGCCCAATCCAGCTCAAATTAAGGAAATAGCAGAATGCCTAACTCTTCAAAGAACTGTACATCACCATGCAATAACAGTCTGCAAACCATCCGTTCTATCATGTTTGGCTTTGACCCCGCACAGGCATATGTTGCTTTTCAACTAGGTTTGTGCTATATAAATACCACATACATACATACATACATAATAATGCACTAATCTGGAAACAATTTGTTAACATTTGATTAAAGATAAGTTTTGGCAAGACGAAGGCCAAATCATTCCTTCAAGTGTCAATAATGTAATGTATTTTCACTTACCTGAACTTCAAAATATATTTGTTTTATTAGATTTTTTAAAATTTGTTAATTGTTTTACTGACGTCTACACCGGAAAGCCAGTTCAACTATGCCAGAGGACTATTGGTCAATTGATGGTAGTTCTTCTGATGTTGTTTGCTGCAATGTCATGCTGCATGCAAATTAGAGGTGCCTCACACATTCCCTTTCTGTCCGGGGCCCAAAAATCCTAGAACCATCCCTAGATAGAGCCATAAATACAGAGTTGAGTGGAGATTCTGATGGACCAAATACAGTTTATCCTAGCTGACCAACATCCAGTCAAATTTATTTCACAACATACAGTGAGATAAACTCATTCTGATGTGAGCATTAAGAAAAGTCCTTATACATAATGTTTGAAATTATCACAATATGTTTGTTTCCTGTAATCGTGAAAACATGTGATAATCATTTTATTGAATGGCAATTTGTTTCTGATAGACGAACACCATTGGCCTGGACTTTGTCTGATGTAAGACTCCTAGCTGTAAGACACACCTCGTGTATGGTTGAAAAAGATGACAAAATATGTGAGAAAAAGATTAATTACATCTAGAATAACACAGAAGACAACAAGTGAAAGTAAGTATAGAAAAAGCACAAGGGAATTGCTCAGGATGTGTGTAGTACGCTCTAATCTACACTGATCTGAAAGAGTATATGTCTTGCTCAGTAAGTGGGATGTCTTACATGCCGAGTGATGTAAAAAACATGTCATAAACAATGAAGGTTGTTCAGAGGGGTAATTTTTGATAGCTTGGTTAGAAATAATTATGCTATTTCTGTATAAAAGAATATGAGTGTACTATTACCAAGAGATTCAGCTGGTCACTCAGTGATGTAGAGATGTGTGCACTGGATGCATTAGTCAACAGAGCTTGTTTATTTAATTTCTGCTCCGGACCTCAATTGTTAACAACTTAATACAGATACTGGAACAGTTTGCTTTTAGATGCACAATCGTATTTCATTACCATACACACATGACACTTGTCATTTCATATCTGGCATACATATTGCCTGCGCACTAATTAAAGATAGATTCTATAAGTAAATAAAATTAAATATTAAACTACACAGAAACTTCAGTGTTTACAAGAGGTGAAACTCCCCACTATGAAACAAAAAACATTTTAATGTTAATGTGCTATCAAGCATTTTAATAAAAGTAATTCATGATCCAACCCTAGTTACGTTTTATAGTGTTCAAAATGTGTACATGCTCAGATTACATACAATTGCCAGAAGAAAACAGTTCATTTAGGAGTCCCCCTTATTTAGAAGTGTCTCTGAGTTTAGGAATTGGTTCATTCTCACTAAACTATAGTTTACAAAACTAACCAATGAGTCAAACATGCAATAATGTAACATTAATAGAGCTTATAGGCACATTGATAAATGATACAAATAATTAGCAGCAAAAAACTTGTATCTCTTTTTGAGTCAAGTTCCCTTACACATTAAACGCGCTTATAGCATGACCAAATATACAACAATTGATTTCTGGCATTTATGCAGGATATTGTGTTGCAGAATTTCACAGGACCTGTTTACAAAAAAATCTAAATGTGAAATGGTTAAGAAGGATGTTAAGAATTGTCATGAACATATATTTGCATCTCTTTATATGTGAATTAGTTTATGCAACATCATCATAATGTGCACAAAGGAGAATTTCAGGAAACATATATACCACATTAGAAACACATCAACAAGTATGCGTGAAATCACTTTTCACAAATCATGTTTCCCAAAAACATTTTTTGGTCATCTACTTAGAGCTCCTACAATCACGCCAATATAAAAAATACTTGTTCAGTCATCTTCATACATTAAAGAAAAGTCAAGAACCTTTTAGTGACAAACCAGCTGCTAACACCCTAGTTTCATTCTTGACTTCAGTAAGGCCATGCTGGCCGACATTTCCAAAACCCCTCCCGCTCTTCTAAAAGCCATCTTTTACCCATGGACAATTCCTCTCAGATATGGTAAAATTCCATCACATTTCCCCAAATATCAGAGACCCACACTGGCTATGGTTAGAAGCAAAACCACATTCAATATTTGATGCCTCACATGCAAAACCATCATATCCCAGCAGACAATGGGGCTTGACGTGCAAAGACTGTACAATTCAAAACCCCAAAATTCAGGACATGTGAAGTCGTGATGCCATCCATGCCTGGAGAGACTTAAAGCTATTGGAACTCACAGAGGCAAACCCAACGGTTCAGCTTATCATTTAGATAATTACTAAAAAAAATCATGTCTTATTTTTATTTGTACTAACATATCTGTAATAGTGATAAGGCTTTGGCACCACAACTCTTAATGATTTAGTGTAGTTTTATTGTAGAATAAATATGAGCTATGCTTTGTAGAAAAGTCAGGACATCTGTCTCCAGTGTCGGACTTGACATTTGAGCTTTTTTACAACTGTCTTCCTAGGATTGTGGTCATTTTCACTCTTTGAACAAATAATGTAAATCTTTCAATCAAGGCAAATTTGGGTATGTTTAATCTCTACTCCAATTGATGTCCAATAGTATTCCATTTTTAGGTCTTCCATAGGTAAATGACAGAAAGGGATCCAGCATCTGACTCCTGGTAGCCAAAGGTCCATGTTTCTGTATTTTTCTAGTATTTCTCTTGTCCCTTGTTCCCCTTTCTCTCCTCGTTCTGCCTCCTCATTGGTCTAAGCTCTGCTCTTCTGTCCTCCTCTTTCTACCTGCTTGCTGGCCCCTACTCCTTTACTCTCCTCTGTGCCTTCTCATTGATATCCGCTCCAGACCTCTGTGCTTCTCCTCTTTCCTCCTCAATGGTCTTCACTCTACTTCTTCTCTCCCCTCTTTTTGCTAGCTGCTCGTCTTGCTCCACTCCTCTGTTCCCCTGCTCTTACCTCCTCCTTTTGAATCCCTAATGATGTTTGCTGTACCCTGTTTCGCTGTTCACAATATGTTTTCTCTGCCCACATCTTTGGGTTCACATACAGGTTTGCACACAGTTGTGTGGGGCAGACACATGGTGGGTAACATCATGGCATTATTCAACTGATGGAATTCCTTCACAATATCTATATGAGCTATTCCTTTTTAGGAAGACCCCTACTTTCCTCAATTGATAAATTAATTAATAAAGGCTAATTCCTAAGAAAAGATAATATATATAATAATATAATAAAATATAATAACTTACCCTCAGCGGATGCCACACCTATTTGTCTGAATATGATGAGGTGCTTTCTTTTTTATCTATTCTGAAGTATGGTTTTTGGTTTCACATAAAATATATTGGTACTGAGCCCTAAACCTCATGCTATTCAGTGCTGTGTATAATAGGATGTCAGTACACAATTTCTTCTAATATATTTAATAAAAACTACTGCAGTAGTGCAGCGTTTTATTTTGAACTGTTGAACAAACTGGAAGTGTGGTCAGGCAGGGCACTGCAATACGTTTTTTTATCTTGACCAACAGACAGCTTTAGCTGTGTGTTATCAAAGACCTATACACTAGGATGATTACAAGGATCAGAAATATATTGTTTCATCTGAGAAGAATGAACAGGTGAATGAATCTTTCACGTGTGGTGCAACTTTGAAAATGGAACTACTGCCATGTGATTTATTTATGAAGGTATTACAAACATCACCTGTAATCTTTATTAAGTGTGGCCAACAGAGTGCTTTATGTGAAACATGGATTAGAGCTACTTGCAGGTACCTGAGCAAAAGATCAAATAACCTAGGCAAGGCCTCAACAATCTGAGAAGGGATGGTGATAAATATGCTCAACTAAGCATTAGGCCAGGATGGAGTTCACAGAGATCCGCGTAGCAGAACTCTGCAAAGTGCTGAAAAAACTCAGCTGCACTACGCGGAGTTCCGGGCATGTAGCACTGTTCGCGCTGATTTTCAGAGCCAGGATTTTCTCCTGTGCTGTAAAATCAGTGCAAACTGCATCACATGAAGCACCAGAGGGCACTAACTTCTTTCTGCCTCTCCAGTAGCTTCCTCAACATGAGCAGCAGCTTTCTCATTGCGAGTGGTAGTGGCCTTCCGCTTACATTCAGAAATCTTGCCTGTGCTCACCAACTTAGCAGTTTGTCTCACTCGCCCAATTTACATTGGCGAGTGTGAGCAAGAGAATAAACTCTGATCCACGTCACCTCGCAGACTTTTTGGGAACTCCCCAGTCTGCTGGCAAAGTGGAATTCTTCACCCACCCCTACTAAGGATTACTAAAACAAATTTTGATTTAAAATTATTAATCATTTAATTTGGAAATAACCTATTTTTAGTTGTAGATTCTTGGTTTTATATTTTATAACTTTGACAATGAGTTATCTTAAATGTGATTGTACCCGTAGATCATAGAAGATGTTGGTAGTATCCTGAAAACTCAATTCCACTGACACATTTCCATCCACATGATCAAAAACAGTGCAGGAGAGTGCAGTCTTTCTAACTTATGCAAGAGACCACGTCTTTGATTTTCCCTAGAAACATATCTTGATATATGAGCTAATAAAAGCACGTTGCACCACAAACAGACAAGCATAACTATTTGTATAATTCCATGGGGTGACACACTGGCATAAGGTAGAAAATTGTCTCATCTATTAAATGTGTGCATGAGTAGGCTGCAAAGCTATTCACACTCCTCCACTTGGGTAACATCCCGGTGTGGACTCTCCTCATGATATTTTTTTTTTGATACATTAGATTATTGTTTTATAAAACAGGCAAAAATTACATATCAGGAGGCACAAGGCATTAGTAAGCAATTGAGAAGTATCACAGATTGAATAAAGGGAACAGTGGTACTCTTTGAGGGAGGGCAGTTGGCTTGCATCTCTAATACCTATACAACTGGAGGACCATGGTCCCCAAATATTCTGATGTTTGTTTGTGCACCCTCTCTATTTATAAATCTCCTTCTATGCTGCTGCCCAGTAACCTATTCTTCTGGACCAAGATCTCAAATGTCAGGGTGAAAAGGAGCGGGGGAGATGGCAGGTCTGGCTAATGGATGTACTTGGAAGAGTAAATGAAATAGTAATTAAAGATCTCAATACAGCATTACTTATAATGGTGGACCTTGGTATAGTCTAGGCCTGGTGGCCTCGAACTTACTGGAGTTCTTTGTCCCTGGTGCCAGAATATCCTCTCCTTGGACAGAGCACTACATAAGGTGGCAGAAGCAAAAGGGTTGTGTCAAGTGAAGTGGTTCATATTCCATGTACCATACACCTGCATCCAAGGAGAGAATATTCCACAGAAGGGTTTTTATAGATCTCCACCTGGTATTATAGAGAGGTCTGTGCAGTATGGATGGAGATCTGCACAATGTAAAGTAGAGAGAGATGTTTCATATACTTTAGCATTGGGACATCTACACTCCTGTGGCAGAGATCTCCCTATGGTAAAAGACAGGGAAGTTTTGAAAAGTTTATTAAACATGGAAAAAGTAACATTTTTTTTGTGTAAAATATTTTGGTCAATTAAATGTATTAATTTATTTTAAATGTAGAAAAAAAGGAAAACAATGCTATAGTACTAATAGCTTAATTCTGAATTCAATATTTAATTAATTTAAATGTATTACATGAATTTTAAATTATTATGCTGAAGTTTAAAATTAAAATAAATTCCCAAAATCGTATTATGCATAAATAATTATGAAAAGCGCTGTATATAATTGATTAAAATAATTTAAATATTTTTAAATGAAATGTTAAAATATTGTTTAGACTTAAGAAATGTTGTTAAAATATTTTATGATTAAATAATAGTATCATTTTTAAGACATTTTTTATTAAATTATAATTATTTCACTATTTTTAATAATTATTTTTAATTTAACATTATTTCCTATTTTAAGTCCCTATCGCGATTATTTTCTATGGGAGGATGGTGCAGTACCAGTGGTTGGATACATGTGATGATGGTCCAACATCTGTTTCTTTTTGGCAGCAGTAACCTGCACTTGTACATGTGTCTCCACCCACATTTTCAGGGGGTAGATCCATGTAAGTCTATACTTTGGAGTAACTTTACACTCGAATTTTGTGATAGCCCAAATAGTAAAGAGATAAATTACACATGTAATTTAATCACAGTTGTAAATTACCGTTGTGAAAAATTATTTTAAACTCCACAAACTATCGGTATGCTGGTAATCTGGCTCTTCATGAGACTATGATTTTCTCTCGAAAACCTGGTGCACGCCTAATTTGTACAGTGTCTACAGGTATGTGTATGTTACTCATGGCACTTGGCGCCAAGCTTCTCTGTCGTGTAGACCTCTGTTGATCACCACCTGGATTGACCTCAGGACCCCTATGCTTCACTCTAACCCTAATTTGAGGATTTCCTGCAAGGGGCGGTGGTCTCTCATATCTTATAAGGGTTTTAAAGTGGCAATTTTGAGGCTTGCCAAAGAACCGAAGTAGACATCTTATGCATATCTACTTTGATACTTAGTTTACACGACTGCACGTTCCCATGGGAGTCTCAGTAAAGTGGTTAGCGAAAGCAAAAATCTCAGTTTAGTCGTAATTCACACACATTTTGCAATCTCTTTTAAACGCCAGCACATTCATTTTACACCAGGATGGATCAGATGTAAGTAGTGCAGAAAGAGTATGATTAGGAACTTAAATGTCGCACTTGGCTAGGATCTGTGTGAGAAACAGAAATATTCAACCATATTTTTTCATGATGAAAGAAAAAAAGATATCTTCAGAAAAAAGAACAGAAAATCATAATGCATGCATCCAAGTGCACAATAAATGATATCTAGAGTACTCACTGTCAGAAGAGGATCCGCAAACTCATTTATTAATACATGGAATAGTACTACAGGAATAATACTTTATGCATGCTTATAGGGAATCAGCACCATTAAGTTAAACTCTCTCTTAGAAAAAATGCAAAGAGGCCATAGCTATTTCTAGTTTTACTAACGTTGTATGAATATTCCCCTTTTATTTCAATTTTAGATGTTTTGGGGCAATTCACAACGAAATGCAGCAGTTTGTAAAACTAATGCAGGAGTAGTACTTTACAACATCCAAATACCTTGATGAACAGGTTCCATAGGGTAGGGAAGGGTAAACATCAGCATTATATGTAGGTGCTGTGAAATTACACCTGCTCCACCGTTATACGTATCAACAATGAGTCTGAATAGTTTATACATGCTGTAGTTTGCAACTATTTCGTGCAGTGGTGCAGTAGTGCATTAATCCTAAAATGAAACTGTCTGTACCCTTGTCAACTGATAAAGAATTGTAAAAGCTGTACTGTTTAAGTATGATCTTTTTTCACTATTTCTAATGACATGTTGTTACAGCACTAGGAGAAATTCTGAAGATGTTTATCTCATTTTCAAAGTCGTATGTTAGAATTAAGAGAGTTAATGTGTCTTTCAGCTCCGCACACTAGCTGTGTTAATGTGTGGATGTTCATGAATTGGCAGCACTGGCGTCGACATGTTTTTTTAAGCACGTGTTAACTTTGAACACGTCATTCATCGTCCAATAAATAGCAAACAGCAGAGCTATAGCTCGTTCTTTCCCTATTTAATACAATTCCTTAACAAGCAATGTTATACCACACCTGCAGCTATAGCGCTCATTATGCCATTTTTGAGGGACGGGATCTTCTCGCGCGGCCTCTTATGCTATGGCATACACTCTCCTGCAGATCGGGAATGAAGCAATTAATACCAGGCGCGTAGAACGGATGTCGTTGCAAGGTCCTCACCGTGATTTGTTGAACCAGTCGAAAGTCTTAGGAGGAAGCAATTAGCCCGCGTGCCCTCCTGGCTCGACCGTCATCTCCATGTTCAAGTGGCCTCATCACTGCGGAAGGTTAATGAGTACACCAATGGCCCTGCCTGCGATTCACTCGTCGCCTTGAAAAAGCGCGTTTTTTTTTCATTGTCTATATGCAGGGCAGATGTATACTTACCCTCTTTGAATGACGGTTACCAACGTTGTCTGGGTCAAATACAAGGTGGGCCCTTCGTCCAAATGCAAGAGGCAACACATGCAACAAATTAGACAGCGCATGGTCATGACCGCAAAGACGCCCTCTTTAGAATGACTTACATAAACATCAATTAACAGAACTGTTTAAAAAGGTGCGACTCTGATCCCGGAGGTGTTACCAAAGGGAGAGATGTGAGGGGAAGTTATACTCACCGAATATTATAGAATACACCATGGCAGGTAATTGAAGGGCCTCAATTCTTGTTGAAGTGTGCAGCACTATTTAGATATTTATATATGCTTAGTCCTTGTCTATTCACTCATTATATAGTGCATCAAACATCCAACACCAAAAAAAAAGGAAATTTTATTTTCAAGGTGCAAGATTTACATCGAATATAACGTTTACAATACATAGGTCATAATGCTTATATCAACTTTTTGTGTTTGTCCTTTCATTTCTTAGATTGAGGATATGGATGGACAGGAAGTGGAGCATTCGAACTTGATAAAAAAAAAAATACCAACAGGATCTAAGCATCATATGAAAGTCCCACCATTAAAATCTAGCAAAATAATCAAATGTCCTCATGATTTCATATATACAACAGGCAAGCCAAAAGGTGTCTGTAATATTTGCTATGGACAGCAAGGCACTATGCATGCTGGTTAGACACTCGAGTGGTTTCAATAGAGTACTGAATGAAGTGAAGAACCTGGTTTCTTCCTTTACGGAAGACTGCTTACTTTTTATCACATGATGTCTACCTTGCATTTCAAGTTTTATGGCAGGAATGGTGCAAGGTTATCAATTCAATATAGTAATCTCACGTTCAGAAAAAGTACATTTTGCATACCGTTTAATATAATTTTGCACCACCAGACATTTCTGGAGTGGAACAATAAATACTGAGGAAACACAGATCCTTTCTCTGAAGCCTACCACAAATTTGGAAACAGAATATATTAATACAATTTGTTCCCTCCTCTGCTGCTTCATAAAGCACTCTATATGACGCCCTTGTGCACACTTTGAAGTTTGCAACAGTACAAGCGGAGACTGCCTCCTTAATTGTACTTTATGTTGGCATATTTTGATGTTTGTAGTGTCACTTTAAGAGGGCACTCTGTTCCTTAATTAACTTGAGATGGATCCTGAAGAGCAGAATTCGCTGTAGGAGTCTTGAAATCCCACCTGCTTTAAACTGCCCACAGATTTCCAGAAAAACTGCAAGGCGCTTGACATGAATTAAACTGTGTTGCTTCTCACTGCCTTATTCTAGCTGAAATCTACCTGCGAACTTTGAAATTGAAAACTATTTGAGCTGAGACTGTTTTATGTCTTACTTTGACTTTGCACATTTTGATGCTTGCATTTGCACTTTGAATGTATGCTGTTTTTTTTAGTTAACTTGCAGTGGTTCTTGAAGAGCGTGATACGCTGCTGGAGACCTGGAGACCAAAGGTCTTGGATCATGTGATGGCACTTGAAAACCCCTCCCTCCTAAAAATGCTACTCATAGATGCCTATAAAATTAGATCCATACTGACATGAGGTCTGCACTCTTACACAAACTGTGTAACGTATAATAATGGCATATTAGAGGCAACTGAGAGGCTGTTTGGTTGAGTGTTCAGAGGATTGTGGGGCAATGGGAAACACGCTTGCTGGTAGGCTTTTTAAGTGTTTGTTGAAGCATGTTCCAGCCATGTCTGGAAATCACAATAATAACTAGAAGCCAGAAAAAAGTGCTGCTGAGAGAGAGATCAGCACTGATTACCAGGTCAAACCGTTATGTAACCAGTGTATGTGCTTCTGGTTGCCTGTGGGAGTTCTGACTACAAAAATATCATAACACAAAAATATTGTGCCAAAATATTGCTAGCAGAAATATTTAATTTAGATACCTAAAATGTAAATGACACAAATATTGAGTCCAACATATTGACAAAAAATGGTAAATACTACACTATCCACTATAAAAATACAGTAAGTAAAAGAAATTAACTTAATGTAATACAAATGTAATTGTATAGTTTATTGTAAAACAAAACAATGTTTTCTGAGGTTATGTTAATAAAATAAAAAAATAAAATCCTCTAAATATACAGTCTCAAGTAAATTAAGATATATAAATACTACATTTTAAATTAATTATTTTATAACAATGAAACAAGTATAACGTTTAACTGCAATATAATATTGAATGTTTTAAGTAACATTCTATATTTGTTAAAATTAAAGTAAAACATTTGAGCCCTAGATGTTGGAGGGAATGTAATGCCATAGGTAACATTTTGCACACATGTTGGCAATATCATAGAATTTGACCCTTTTGGGATGGGCTGTCTGAAGTCTTAGAAGATACTTGGATACCAAATCCAGTGTGGTATATGCAACAGACAGTTAGCCTTTGGTGAAAAAAATGAATTGCACTACCATATTTCTCTGTAACAGAAGTAGATAACCACCACAGCTTGCTTACAGAAAGTCCATTTAACCAACAAAACAAACACAAATGAAGTCCCTTGATGGACTACTTTGCAGACACTTGGCTTGGAAGACTACACAGCTCTGGATGAAGATGCCTACCCAAATTCCTTGCTGAAATGTCCAGAACAGCACCATGGCTCATGAAGCCAAAACTAACAATGCAGTGGACTGATGGCATAATGCTTTGGATGGCAAACTAGGGAGAACCTACCACAAACACTCCACAAATTCATAGAAACCCTAGAAAAGAACAAAGCTACCAACAACTAAGAATTGAGCAGTAATAACTCAAATGAAATCAAAAATAAGTAAACAAACCTGTAGATTGTACGACATACTACAATGTAAAGATGGAATATTTATTAGCATCAAAGAAATACACTACTTAGAATTACTAGCAAACTCCCTGTTATAAAAATACCTAGCTATGAACACACTAACCAACAAACCCTAACAAAGGTAAACACCACCATAACTCTATGATTTTAAACTAAATAATAAAAATTTATTTTCACATATCAGCCAAAAACATAAAATAACATAGAAAAAAGACTGATAAATAAAAATCATATGTTTAATAATTCATTAAAGATCAGCACATCAAGAACCACAAAGGACAACTTTAGAAATGAACACAAAATTAAACCAAGTAACTCTGTCTCATAGAAATGTCAATTAACACAATATAATTACAGCAAATACACATGTATAATAAAATATAACATTTCATACCCACAAATAAATAACTAAATTAGACTTACAGTTTTGTGCCACTAGATCTTCATCCACGTCCATGTTGTCAAAAGGCAATCCACCAAAAATTAAAAATAAAGTCCAAAAAGCCCTGAAAAATGCAAAAATGAAAAAGTCCAAGGTAAATCAATCAATGTAATTCAAAGTCATGTGGAATCTCAAAAACCTGAAGTATAAAAAATAAAAATAATAATATTTGTTTTTTACAAACCAAATTACTTTCCTTAAAAAACCTCTGAAACCACAGGTTCATAGAAGACTTCTGATCTGTAAACCTGTAAAATAACATACCATATTTACCCTCACAAAACACTACTTCAATTACAACATAAACATTACATTAACACTGTAATAAGCACAACATGTAGCATGACAATATCTAAAATAACACAAGACTAATATCTAACTCTAAGTAGCCCTAACATACAGCACTACTAAATAACATAATATAAACTACTACTAAATAACCTTCAAAATAAAACCTAATGCTATAACGAACACTACTTAGTTCTACTCACGTACCCCAACCCCCAAAACCCCATAGAAAAACTTTTAAAAGGTCTTACTTTATCCAACAATCAGCAGCAGGTAACCGTGACCCGCTCTCAGGAAATTCTGCAGAAATGACAGTAATAGACTGCAAACATGCAGTTAGCTGGAAAAAAGAGAATTACATGGAACCAAAAAAAGAGTATATTTGTATAGTAAATAATCAGACTTTAACCTACAAAGCTAAATATTGTATTAAAAAAGTGACAATGTTACAAAATATGTGTATAAATGTACAAAGAAAATATAAAGAATTATTTAAAGTACAATGTAAATAGTAATATAAAAACCATAAATATTATAATATTGTGCTAAAGTACATAAAGCCTGTCATAGAAAAGAATGTATAACAAGTATATATGTTTGGAAAAAACTTACCATATTTGTAAAAATGTTAAACAATACCAACATGTGAAACAATGCTAAAAAATATGCAACATGTTTTGTATTACAAAAGTGTAAGAAATAGTGTTGTACAAATGACACTAACAACTTTTTATTCTATGTTGTAAAAATGTGTTTAAAACATGTAAACAAATACATTTAATAAAATATAACAACTAAGCATATAATATAAAAATCACAAAATGTGTTATTTACTATCCTTTTTAAAAAGTCAATATTAATGTTTGTGTAAAATGCAATACTTTGAAGATTTACATCTTACACTCACACTGTAATAAACATATTATACAATATAGTAGTTACATTTATGTGAAGATTTGGGTGAATTATATGGTATAGCTATGAGGCCTTAGCATGGAATACACTCGCAAAAACTGTATTGGGTCCAGTCAGGCTCATTTGTACAATCTTTACGCAAACTCAGTGTAGTTTTGGCTTCAAGCAGCAAGGTTTAGCAAAGGAACTTAGTGTAAAGTATTTAACTGTATCAAACTTCAAAACAAGAACGTCACACAACGAGAAAGAAAATAGACACTAATGTAAAAACACAGAGTATTTATTTATGAATTTTTAGAGACCTTGATGAGCACAATCCTCTAGAGGGTTCCAGAGATACAGATTTTAGAAGATATCACTTTTAAATGCAACCCCAAAGTTTGTGAAAGTTATTTCCACAACCATGGCCAGGCTTGGACGACCAAATGTTACAAGATGAGTTCTAGGCGGCAAGAGATGATCTTTCAGGCAGTTAACTGGCCACCAGATCCTTTTCTAGTCCAGCTCCAGGCTTTAAAGAACAACTGCCATTGACTATAATGGAGTGGTCCTGACGCTCGGGGCTCCAAGATGTAAAAGTACTGAAGGATACCCTGGTTGAGGTACGGTCGACAGGGGTGTCTTTGTGGTGATTTCTCAGTCCGTGGGTGATGTGGGGGCAACTTTGGCCACAGAGGTCGGGGTCCCACGAAGTTCTCTTCATGATAGTAGCTGGTCAGCAGATGTTAGCCTACCGATATCCTTGCACCGTGAATGGGGTGAAATCCTTTGGAGAGGTCTAGTGTCCATCTTTGATGACCAATCCAGATTCTGATGACACTCTCAGGTCCAGCAGACTCAGGTACAACATTTGGCTGTTGAGAATCAGTCACTTTGGGTGTCCTGTGGCAGGTAGAGATGAAATGTCTGTAGTGGCTACCAACTTGCCGGTTTGGGCTTATTCAGGTCCTGTGTCCCTGGATATGGTTCTAGGGGATCAGCCAACTGATCCTTTGAGTCACTACTTAAATATGGGGCTGGGAATCAACTTTTCCCAGAGCCGGGAGCCACAGGCACAGTCCAAACTTCACTAGCCCAAAGTACTGCAGGTGCAACCTCTCTTTTTGTAGGTTTGAGGGCAGCAGGGCAGTCCTTCTTCGGTCCTTTCACCAAATCCAACGTGATCTGACTTGCAAGGGGCAGGTGTGCCATATTTATCCCAGGGAAGAGCCCTGAGTGGACCATGTAGTCTGTAGCCAATGGGTTACCAGGTCCCCTCCTTTTTAGTGACAAATTTCTTACCATGTGTGGTATCTGGCAGTCCCAGAGTGCATTATTCTAGCCACTCTCAAGATGTTTGAACCCCACTTTGCTCACCAGGAGCTTGGTAGCCCACCCTAGAAGTGTAGCTACCGGGGGGCTAAATGCTCATAGGAAAACTGGTTTGGGGACCCATTTCCCCTCTCTGTCCCTGTCACCAACTTGTCTACATGAACAAAAGGCAGCCTGTTCAGGAGTGTTATCATTTGTGCTTCAAACGTGGCTTCCCCTATGAAAATCACCTTTTGGGCTAACACCCTGAGTGGCTTTCCTGAGAGAGGAGGTAACACCCCACCCAGAGGCAGCTGCCTTTATTCCTAAGCCTGGGAGTCGTTTACCTGTCTCCTCAGGTGGCAGAAAGCTGTCTGTGGGCCAGAGCCCGGGTGAGGCCACTGGACCAGCTGAAGCACATAGTGGCAGCTTTCTAAAAATCTTTAATTGTGACATTAAATTGGACCTGGCCATCAGGTTCAGTTTAATGCCATGATTAGTTTGATATCTCACAGTGCCCTGTTAGGTAGTCTTATTCAGAAGTTAGCCAGGCTGGGGTGTCAGCCGGTAACCCTGTGTTAGCCAATGGGGCTATTAACGTCCCCTCAGCAAAACAACAATTTGAGGGGTTTTGTTGTCAAGACATATATACAAATATATTTCCTACTTAACAGTATATAGCTCTCTGCCTTAGGACTCGATAGGCCCTCCTTAGGGAAGATTTACATATAGGGTTAAGGGAAGTGGTTGCTTTGCCATTTTGGGCAGAGTCGAGCTAGCATTGTAAACACCACCCTTCCAGTCTGCAGTGGCAGGCTGGGAGCCATTTTATCCTTTGTTATACTCAGGGTGGGACAAATATTGCTGAAGCCCTGGGTGACTTGCCAATTGGGTATAGCCAATTTAACATACATCTTGTAATGGTTCAGGACCTTGGCATAGAGGTCTGGTTATCAGGCCTCAGTGCACTCTCAGGTCAAAAAGCCAGCAGCATGAGTGCAAAAATGTGGGTTGAACACGCAAAAACAGGCATTTCCTTAAATGACCCCACTCCAGATGAAAGGTAATGAGTAACTAACATTATCCTAAAGATTCTCATCAGCTAAGTTGAAGGACCTGAAAAGGCCATCTGCATTGGCATGGCCAGTCCAGGTCTGTGTTCCACTATAAAGTCCATACCTTGTAGGGAGAGGGACCATCCTAACAGTTTGGGGTTCTCTCTTCTCATCTGCATCAATCAGTTAAGAGGCCTGTGGTCAGTCTGAACTCTGAAGTGAGTCCCAAACAGCTGGGGACTCAGCTTCTTCAGGGATCAACCCACAGAAAAGGCTTCCCACTCAATGGCACTCCAATGCTGCTCTCTGGGGAGGAGTCATCTGCTAATAAAGGCAACTAGTTGATCTTGATCCTGGTAATTTAGCTGAGGCAACACTGCCCAATCCCATGCTCTGAAGCATCAGTTTGAACATCAAAGTCCTTGCTAAAATCAGTTGTCTTCAGGACATGTGCTGAACACATAGCTTCCTTAAGGGTGTCAAACCCCTTTTAACAGTGATCAGTCCATATGACCTTCCTTGGCTGTTTCTTGGAAGTAAACTCTGTTAAAGGTGCCACAATTGTACCACACCTTACTAGTCAGCCCTACCTGTTGAAGGGTTTGAAGCACTTCCTTGAGGCAGACCCGGTGATCCTCCCAGTTGGAACTAAGGACAGCAATATCATCCAGATATGCTGCATGAACCTGAAAGTACACTGTTCACCAACATTTGGAGGGTGGCTGGTATATTCTTGAATTTGAAGGGCTTCACTTCAAACTGAAAGTGGCCTTCAGGAGTTTGAATAGCAGACTTCTCCTTAACTTCTTGGGTTGGGCTATCTGCCAATAACCTGAAGTCAGGCCAAAGGTACAGATATTTTTCAGCCCCCAACTTGTGTTTGAGCTCATCTGCTCTTAGTATGGGGTGAGCATCAGTCTTTGTGACTGCATTTAAGCCGCCTTAGTCCTTTTGGTTTTACACCCGTAGGGTATGGCCTGGGCACCAGGGCTTCTGGGCTAGCCCAGGGACTATTAGAGGGATTGCTATGTGGTTCCATCAAATATAGCAAGACTGTATATTAGACCAACACTACTTCAAAGTCACCATCAGTAAGCATTTGTAGGTTTTCGGCTAGCTCACAAGCAGCCCCTAAACTGACCAGGGAGAGATGTGGTTGGCAACCTTGAACCTGATACTCTGATTCCCAAAGAACCAGTGGAAGCAGATCTAACCATTTTGTTAGTCACTCTTGCATGCCCAAGGTAAACACTATAAAAATGTGACAAGACTTTTCACAAATTTATTGAAATGATCATATTCTTGTACAGAAAGCATGAACTGCGATTATTAGAAACATGAAACATACTACTTCAATCAGTATTGTTAGAATTATAAACAATATGAACAATTCAAACATCTTAATGTTGCCGGCTGCTATCTATATCTAGCACTACACTAACACAAGCATAGCGAGTGTACCCATCTGCCAGATCAGTGGGGATAGTCTAACCCCCATACCTTGGTGTTAGGTGTCGGGAAGTTGGTACAGGTTATCCTCCTTAGCAGGATGAAGGTCGGGGTCAGTAGGGCAAATGTCAGTCACAGTTTGTAGAGGATCCGTGGCAATCCCAGCATAGAAGTGTTCCTCTCCCTGAGATCTAGCATGGGAGCTCTACCATGGAACAAAGTGCTGTTGTTATTACACCTTGGCGAAGACGCAGAGGAGATCATTTCATACTGTCTAGCTAAAATAAAGTATATTCTAATGAGCACAGTATGAAAGCAAAACAATTGCATAGGGTTCTGAAATGTGCACCACTGGAATTAACTGAACGGACTACAGAGCATCTGAAATGCACATACAGCACATTCATGCATTAGCAATAGAAGTGTAGAAAAAGTCACCACGAGAAAGAGATGTCAGCTGAAAGAAGGTGACTCTAAAATGGAGACTACATACAAGCCATGTGACAGGCTAAATCATCCCTAACACCAGCATCTTTGCAACCCCAGCTTTAATGTTAGCTTTGACCTGGTCTGACAATCTGTATATCGTGTTCTTGACAGGTAAACTGTCTCCTGTGTCAACATCATGCCTAAACACCCATTGTCAAACCTGAAGTCAAGGACATCAGATCAGCAAAATGATCAACCAGGTTGTAGCAGTCCTTCTGCTGCTGATTTGTCAAAGTGGTAGAGAGTACTATTCCTTCCCTTGATCCATCTTTGATATTGGTTGACAATAGGTCTGGGAGAGGTTCACTTTCTTCCTTCTCTCCACCATCTGTCACCAAAAGCATTGTGATTTCTGCTCTGTCATGATGTAACTTGGGCCTGTTCACATGTATCACCTTGTGAGGGTTCCTGAAGTTTCCCAACTCCACCAAGTATGTGACTTCACCCTTCTTGTCCAAGATAGGGTAGAGTTGGGTTAATTTGTCTTGGGGGGCTCTGGTGCTACAGGCTCTAACACCCACACCAGTTGTCCAGCATGGTATTCAACTAGGGAAATCCTTGGTCATACCAGTGCTTAACAAGCACCTGGCCGACCTCCAAGGTTCTGTTTGCCTTCTCCATGTACTCAGCCATCCTTGAGCAAAGGCCTTGTAAATAGTTCAGTATATTTTATTTGGGCTATTTGAGAGCTCACTCCCAACATTCTCTTACCAAGCTGAAAGGACCTCTCACAAGGTGTCCAAAGAATAGTTCAAAGGGTCTGAAACTTACTCCCTTCTGAGTAACCTCCCTCTGGCAAGCAGTAGGCATAACAGAAGAATATCACATCTCTTAAGTTTCTCAATCAAACACATGATCATACCTTTCATGGTCTTGTTAAATCTTTCAACAAGGCCATGTCGATGGTGCACGCTCTTCTCACTTTTCTTTCGGATACACAGATATGAAGTTTGTACCCCTATATGAAATGACCTTCTTAGGGGACCCAACCCGGGTAAAAAGAAACAGGAACAAGCAGAGCTCTAGCTACTGTAGGAGCAGTGATAGTCCTAAGGGGAATTCCTACTGGATACCTGGCGGCATGACCCACCACCACAACGATAAACCTATGCACAGAGGCAGTAGGTGGGTCTAGGGAACCAACAATGGCAATCCCCACCCTCTCAAATGGAGTCCTGACCACAGGCAGTAGTGTAAGTTGAGCCTTTGGCTTACTTCCTACTTTGCCACTGGCCTGACAGGTAACACAGAAGTGACAAAACCCATATTCTTTTTCTGACATCTGAGGTCAGTAAAAATGGTTGACTAGCATTTCCCAGGTTTTGGTCTGTGCCCGATGTCCAGGTAAGGGGATGTCATGGGCTAGGTTAAGGAAGAATTCACTGTACTGCTGGGAGAACCGCCACTCTCCTGGTTGCCCCCAGTTTGGGGTCCCTTGCCTTACTGTACAGGAGTCCCTACTCCAAGTAAACCTTATGGGTTCCAGTCATTCTACCTCCTCCTGTCTGACAGCCAATTCTCTCAGTTCCTCAAGAGTAGGACTAGTCTTTTGTCCCTGGCATAAGTCCCCTCTGAAGGGACCACCTGCTCTTTGGAGTTCTGCCAGATCAGGCAAGTCTCTCAAGGCAGCACCCTCCAGTTAAGAGACTAGGCCTTCCCGCTGAGGCTTAGGCTCCCTCTGGCTCTGTGGACTTTTGGGCCTGGCCTTTTCAGGCTTCTTTCCTCTCCTCTAGGTACTAGGGCTTTGGTCCACTATTTCAGGATCCAAAGTCCATTGACTTTCCCTTAATGCCTTAGGTGCTGTGATGGAGGGACATGCCCACTCAGGGAGACCCATCATTGCTGCATGAGTCCTTCTCTCCTCCTCTGGACATACAGATGTGGATGACAGGGAACACAGCTACTTTCTAATGGCCAGTGACCCTTCCCCACTCAGATCATCACATTGTCAGAGTTAACTAGCTTGGAAAACCAGCTTGGCCATCACCATGGCAATGCTGTCACCTGTATCCCTCATAGCATGGACTTCAATCCCATTCATTCATGGTCTCTGTCTGTATTTTACCTTGCTGGCAGGCCAGGGGCCAAGTGTTCAATTTCTTCCCCTTCCAGGGAAGATAGTGTGGCTTCACTATAATCCCTGCGATCTCCAGGGACAATTTCCAACTGAATCCATACACTGGCAATACCCTTAGGAGTGTCACCAGTGGGTGATGTCTTGGTACCTGTAGAAACACCCCTTTTGTACCCTGGCTGTTTACAGTTATTGCTCTTCTCAGCCGTTGATGGGTCATAATTCTTTCCCAGGTACCCCCTCCCTTTTGACTGGGATGTGGCTCTGGCCTCTCCTCTTTGGGTATCTTTTGGGATCTCGTTGGGCTTTTCTGATCTTTCAAAGATGGCACCATCTTTCTACTGAGGGGAGGCCTGTCCCCCTTTCTTGGGTTCACCACCTTGGGACTTCTTGGGCACCCTAGCACGTACCCATTTGTCAGCTATCTTATCCAGCTCTGTAGGGGTACCTAATGTAGAATCTACCAGATGCTGGTGTAAATTCTCTGAAGTACAATTTGTAACTATGTGTTCTTTACCACTAAATTGCTCCTCTTATGTATCTACCTTGCTATCCCTTAAACCAGACTTCCAGTGACTTCACAGAAGCATCTTCACAAAGACATCTGCAAAGCCAACCCATGTCTGTGTTGCCCCTCTATATGCTCCAAAATGTATGTCTGTAATATTATGGGTTAAGACCAAAGAGCTCAATGAGTGCCTTCTTCATATGGTTGTAGGACTTTGCCATTTCATCCTCAAGTATCAACAGCCTATCTCTCCTTATTGTTAGAATGAGTTCCCACAGCAAAGACCCCGAATGTTGTGCACCCACCCTTCTCATCCTCAGAGCCCTCTAATCAGATGGCAGCCACTGGTTTATATAATTCCCTTCTACATATTTTAGAACAATACCTTTGGGCAACCTGGGATCATAGGCACCCTCTGCAGTCACCTTTGCTTCTATGTGGCTGCCACCATATCCCTGGAGTTTCATCCCCGGCTTCACCCTTTTCTCCTCTAGGGCCAAATTATTTTCTTCCAGGGCCAGATTTCTCTCTTGGATCTCAAGAAGGCTGAGCTTGGCTGCTACATTTTTGAGTCTCCTCAGTGAAGAAGAGCTACTTTCACTCCCTCATTGTCCCCTTCTGTTCCTAAGAGATCTCTGTCATTCTCCTCATCCCCATTGTCAGCAGGGGTGATCTCTTCTTCCAGCTGAACCTGGGCCCTACTTGATTCATCCCAAGCTTTGAGGGCTTTTTGAAGATCCTCTTTGGAGGCAGTATTTCCTGGAAAAAGTTTCCCTTCCCTGCAAAGTACCTTCAGGGTGTTAATCTTGCCTGTGGTCAGGGTGGCTACGATGCTTCCCCTGGTCTCCTTCCTGGAAGACTTTGCAAAAACATGTTTTTGCTACCTCTGACTTTTCTACAGGACAACCAGTGCCCTTGGAATTACAGAACTTGGCAACTTGTAGAAAGTTCTTCTCAGTGCCGACCTGAAAGTTTCTTTCAGTGGTTACAAGCTTATTAATTGTCTGGTACAGCTAAACACAGGTTCTAGATCTCAGCACTGAGCACCGTTGTGAGGATGTGGGCGCATTATACGGCACAGATATAGGACTGTACTGTGGAATACACTTTTAAAAACTGTTTTGGGTTCAGTCAGGGTCATTTGTACATCCTTTAGCTCAACCCTGGTTAGATGTGGCTTTGAGAGTTAAGACTTCACAAAGGAACTTAATGTAAAGCATTTAACAGTACAAAACAATGATATAAGAGCTCCACACCACACAAATGAATTCAGACACCAATGTTAGAGGCCTTGATGAGCAAAATCCACTAGAGGGTTCCAGAGTTACAGATTTTAGAAAATATTATCACTTTTAAATACAACCACAAACAAGCATTAGTCAACAAAAAGTTTGTAAAGTTTTCAAAAGTTTGTGAAGGTTAATTCAACTACTCCATCCCGACCTGGGAAAGCAAATCTGACAGGATGGAGGTCTACTGGAGAGAGATGATACTTTGGACAGGTACCTGGCCACCAGAGCCTTTTCAAGTCCAGATCCAGCCTTTAGAGAACGACCCCTATAAAAACAATGGAGTAGTTCTGCTGCTGGGGATGCAGGATGAAACAATGCTCAAAGATGCTCCGGTTGAGGTGCAGCCAGCAGAGGTCGTGTGGTAATTCCTTGGCCCTCAGGTGATGTGGGTTGACTATGGCCACAGAGGTCAGGGTCCTATCAAGTTCTCATCATGACAGCAGCTGGTCAGCGGATGCTGGGCTACCGATTTCCTTGCACCGCAGTTGGGGCTCAATCCTTTGGTGGAGCTAGTGTCCCTTTTGGATGACCAATTCGGACTCTGACAACACTCTGGGGTCTGGCAGACTCCGGTGCAACTTTTGGCTATCGAGGATTGATCACTTTGGGCACTCGGCAGCAGGTAGGTGCAAAATTTCTGCGATGGCTACCAACTTACTGGTTTGGACGTCTTCACCTCTTGTGTCCCTGAAGCTGGTTTCAGTGTATCAGCCAACTGATCCTTGGAATCACTACTTCAATCAAGAGCTGAAAACCAACTTTTCCATGAGCCAGAAACCATTGGCACAGTCCACATTTCACTAGGCCATTTTGCAGCAGGTGTAGCTCAATGGTGTAGCTCCCCTTTGTTAAGTTTTAAGGGCAACAGGGCAGTCTTTCTTTGGGCTTTTCTCCAAATACAAAATGATGTGACTTGCAGGAGTCTAGGGTGCCATATTTATCTCAGGAAAGTGCCCTGAGAGGCCCACACAGTCACTAGCCAATGGACTACCAGGTCTCCTCCCTTCTAGAGATGAATTTCACGCCATGTGTAACATCTGGCACTGGCAGTCCCAGAGTGAACTATTCTAGCCACTTTCAAGATATCTGAACCCCTCTTCGGTCATCAAGAGATTGGTAGGGAGGTATGACGGAATGACGACAGCACTCATAATGAATGCCTTTACAACTAAATTGGAACAACACAGTCTTTACAATGCAAGCCTTTACAGCTACGTTTTTTACAATGAGTATGCTTTATCAAGAAATGTATGTTTAATACAGATAAGTATAAACCCTTTTTACAAAAAAAAATTTTATATGTATGTGTGTGTTTAATTGGTTTAAACTTACTTATAAAATGCTTACATTTCCGTTGTAAAATTATACATGGCAAAGGCATATTCATTGAAAAAAATTATTAGGTAAGTGAAAAACCATTATATATATGCACATAGTTAGTTGGGACCTAGTTTCCATAGGAAGAACGTTTTTTGTTTTACCTATAACTTTGGCGCCGCTTTATGAATCTTTATGAACTCTTCAAAACATATACTTTGCTAAGTTGAGCTTCTTTCTTGGACATTTTGGGGTGATCTGTCAAGTGGGGGTTGAGAAAAAGTGGGGGTCTCAGAATATGAATTTCCAATTATTTTTTCCATAGGGCCATTAGACACACCTACAGCCCGAACCCCTGAAGGCAATTACATCAAATTTGGCACAAAGCTAGATTCTGTTCCGCAGATCACGCTTTTTGTAGCTTGGTGTAAATTTGTTTGGTAGTTTTGCAGTAATTTAATGCCAAAAATATAGATATATAGGGATGAGGATCCTCCGCTGATCCAACTGTTCCCATGCTGATATCTGATTGGCTGCCAGCCCTTCAACAAGGCAGTTTTGGCAGCCATCTTGGGACTCGGCTTCTGCTGAGTCTCAGAAATAAAAGCAAAAAAAGAAAAGGGGCTAGGCTAGAGTCACCCTGACCCCTCAGCCCTGGTGCTGGAGTCCCTGAGGGATCCCACCAGGGCTAAAAAGCATTAAAAAAAAAACATCGGAAAGAAAGACAGATGGATCCACCGCTTTTTCTGAGATTGTTTTAAAAAGACACGGTCTCCTCCGCTTTCTATTTGTTTTTCCCCATTGGGTCTCATTGTCAAAAACTGAAGCTTTTATCTCTGTCCCATGCAGGGGAGAGAGATGAAATGCTTCAGCAAGCATGGAGCTGCTGTCAAAGCAGCTGCGTGATTGCTGAAGCAAGGCACCGCAAGGGAAGCCTCAATGCTTTCCCTGCAGTGTATGATGTAATAATAATAAATAATATTAAAAAATAAAATAAAATATGGAAGGACCAAGGGGAAACCCTCAAGGGCTCCCACGTGGCGATATCCCATAAAGGGCCAAGAAAAACTAAACTAAAATAAAATAAAAACGTATAAATCAGTGTGAAGGCTGCTAGACCTTCACACTGAGCGATAAGGTTTCAAGTCAAGCCAGACTCACTTCCTTTTTAAAAAAAAAAAAGTAAAAATTACTTTTATTTAAAAAAATGACAAATACATTTTTTTTTTAAACTGTAGAGAATTATCTCATTCTAAGTAAATCATACAGCAAGGACTAAAAAAAACTCCTTATCTCTCTCCCTCTCACTTTTTCCTCTATCTCTTTCTGATTCTTTCAATCGGTCTCCCACTCACACATCCACTCAGACACTTATGCACCCACTCACAGACACACTTAGACTCTCACACACCCACTCACAGACTCACTGACAGCCTCATGCTCCCACTCAGACCCACACACACACTGACACACCCACTAAAACACTGATGAACTTACTCTTACATCCAGAGAGACACTCTCACTGCCACTCCCAGATGCACCCTCTCACACCTATGCTGACACCCAGAAAGACCTGGGCTAACTTCCGTTGTGCATTGACAAGGGGCTGCGCACAGCATGTGGTTAGGTGGTTAGAGGGGTTGGCCGCAAGGTCTGGCTGCAGGCCAGGTCTTGAAGGCAACCTCCGCTGCAGACAGGCAAAGGCTGTGTATGGTTGTACGGTTGGGTGCTTATAGGGGGTTGGCCTCAGGGCCCGGCCAGCACATCTGTGGTTGGATTGACTTATAGAAATGAAAATTACTATACATTATAAAAAACATAGAAATTCACTGAAAAAAACAAAGGTTACAGGGCGTTATAATTAGTAAATAGAATTTTTTTTAAAACATAGAAATTCATTTAAAAACCAAAGGTTACAGGGACATAATAGTTAGGCTTACATTTTAAATATACAAAACCATAGAAATTCACCAGTTATAGCTAGAGTTATCTCAAGTAGCTATGACTCGTGCCCTAGGGTAACTCTAACTTGCGCCCTCGTCATGCACCACAAATTACCCAACTAATTACAGCACTCATTACACCTTTAATAACAGCATTGATAAAGTCACTATGACATGTGCAGTAAAATTAATGGTCACATACCTGTGCATGGCGAGGACGCGAGTTATAGTTACCCTAGGGCAGGATGTGAGTGGGTGCATCAGTGTCTTAGTGGGTCTGTTACGGGGTGCATCAGTGTCTGAGTGGTTCTGTGAGTGGGTGTGTGAGTGTTCTGAGTGTGTCTGTGAGTGGGTGTGTGATTCTGTTTGGGTGTGTCAGTAGATGTGTGAGTGTCTCGGCCACAAAGGAAACTCACCTGCACTTTTATCCAACAACAATCCTATTTTGCACTAAATATCTACCCAAGTGGAGGTCTCTGTGACTCCTTGGCAGTGTATATTCTAAGTGCTTCCTTGTTTGGTGGGGATGTGCTAATTTTAGATCTTATTGGGGGAGGGGGCCCCACTTTCTCCCAGCCTAGTTTGGCCCCAGGGACCCCAACCTCTGGGACCTGGCCTTAAAATATGTTATATGTTTTTGAGGGAGGGGGGCTGCGCAGCCCCCTTCTCCCAGACAATGTTGTCCCCAGAGACCCCATTCCCCAGGGCCCAGCCTTAAAATATATGATTTTTTATTGGGGAGAGAAGCTGCATGGCCCCTCCCTGGGTTGATTTCATCCCCATGGTTTCCATTCCCCAGGGCCACAATGTCCCCCGCCATGGGCTGATGTCAGCCCCAAGGACCCATCCCCTGCGGCCCGGCCATGTCACTTGGCAGCACTGGGGACTGCTGGAGAGCCTCAAGGCCTCAGCTGTCCCTGCTGGCTCCCCACCTTTGTGAAGAAGCTAGCATTGCTATGCCAGATGGGGAGCTGCTAAACATTCAATTCCCTGTCTGTGAGAGCAATCCTTTCATCTGTTGAAACAGACAAAAACTCTGCTCCCAGCAAGCTTCCTGGGAGCGGAATTGTTTGCTGTGATTTGGTAGGAGCAGTCAAAGCTCCTGCTGTCGCGTACACTCTCATTATTCTAATGAGACTACTGAGTTTTGAGCGGGAAACAACCTTAACAACTACGTTTGAATTACTACTTGCTTTAACAACGAATCTTGAAGAACTACTGGGTCTTAACAACGAAGTTTTGAACAACTACTGGTTTAAAAACGATTTTACCTTAACAACTAATGCCAGAACAACAAATTTTAAAGTAAGTGAATTATTTTTTGATGAATTTTAAGGTGAGTTTTGTTTTTTATTTGTTTAGGGTTTAATTATTATATGTTTAGTTTTTTAAAGTATATTGTGTGGATTAAGTAATGGATTCTGTGGGTTGTGGGTGTTATGGGTGGGGTATTGTATTAATACTCAGGTATTAATTTAAGTAATTGTGTTTTTTTATATGTTGTAATTTAAGTTGTTGGTTTAGGGGCGGGATATATGGGATGTAGGGGTTATGGGTGGGGAAGTGTATTAATACTCAGGTATTATTTTAAGTAATTGTGTTTTTTTATATGTTGTAATTTATGTTGTAGGTTTGGGGGCGGGATATGTGGGATGTAGGGGTAATGGGTGGGGAAGTGTATTAATACTCAGGTATTAATTTTAGAATTTGTGTTTTTTTATATGGTGTAATTTATGTTGTGGGTTTAGGGGCAGGATATATGGGATGTAGGGGTTATGGGTGGGGAAGTGTATTAATACTCAGGTATTAATTTAAGTACTTGTGATTTTTTATATGTTGTAATTTATGTTATTGGTTTAGGGGCGGGATATATGGGATGTAGGGGTTACGGGTGGGGAAGTGTATTAATACTCAGGTATTATTTTAAGTAATTGTGTTTTTTTATATGTTGTAATTTATGTTGTAGGTTTAGGGCCGGGATATATGGGATGTAGGGATTATGGGTGGGGAAGTGTATTAACACTCAGGTGTTAATTTTAGAACTTGTGTTTTTTTATATGGTGTAATTTATGTTGTGGGTTTAGGGGCGGGATATATGGGATGTAGGGGTTATGGGTGGGGAAGTGTATTAGTACTTGTGTTTTTTTATATGGTGTAATTTATGTTGTGAGTTTAGGGGTGGGATATATGGGATGTTGGGGTTATGGGTGGGGAAGTGTATTAATACTCAGGTATTAATTTAAGTACTTGTGTTTTTTTATATGTTGTGATTTATGTTGTGGGTTTAGGGGCGGGATATGTGGGATGTAGGGGTTATGGGTGGGGAAGTGTATTCATACTCAGGTATTAATTTATGTACTTGTGTTTTTTTATATGTTGTAATTTATGTTGTGGGTTTAGGGGTGGGATATGTGGGATGTTGGGGTTATGGGTGGGGAAGTGTATTAATACTCAGGTATTAATTTTAGTACTTGTGTTTTTTTATATGTTGTAATTTATGTTGTGGGTTTAGGGGCGGGATATGTGGGATGTAGGGGTTATGGGTGGGGAAGTGTATTAATACTCAGGTATTAATTTCAGTACTTGTGTTTTTTTATATGTTGTAATTTATGTTGTGGGTTTAGGGGCGGGATATGTGGGATGTAGGGGTTATGGGTGGGCAAGTGTATTAATACTCAGGCATTAATTTAAGTACTTGTGTTTTTTTATATGTTGTAATTTATGTTGTGGGTTTAGGGGCGGGATATATGGGATGTTGGGGTTATGGGTGGGGAAGTGTATTAATACTCCGGTATTAATTTAAGTACTTGTATTTTTTTTATATTGTAGTTTATCTTGTGGTTTTAAGTGCGGGATATACAGGATGTAGGGCTTATGGGTGGTAAAGTGTATTAGTAATTGGGTGTTAATTTACATAGTTGGGTATTTTTTTTTGTTTTGTGAAATTGGTGTGGGGTAGTATATTCATATTTGAGTATTTTATTAGGACTTTAAGTATTTTTTTATCTTTTATTAAGGGTATATTGTGGATTAATTTTGGGAATGTATGGGTTGTGGTTGTTATGGGTCGGGAAGTGTGTTAATACTTGGGTATTAATTTAAGTAATTGTATTTTATTAAATTTTGCAATTTATGTTGTGGGTTTTGGTGTGGGATATATGGGATGTAGGGGTTATGGGTGGGGAAGTGTATTAATACTTGGGTATTAATTTAAGTTATTGTATTTTATTAAAATTTGGAATTTATGTTGTGGGTTTAGGGGTGGGACATATGGGATCTAGGAGTTATGGGTGGGAAGTATATTAGTAGTCTGGTATTATTTATTGTATTTGGTTATTTTTTAATTTTTTTTTATTGAAAGTATATTTAGAATTAGGGGTGGGATATAGGGGATGTAGGGTTTATGGTTGGGGTATTGTTCTTATGATTATTTTTTTTTTTCTATGTTTGAGTTTTTTTTTTTAAAGTTATTTATTTTTTGGGGGATGCAATTTGGTTTATTGGTGGATCATGATTTGGATATGTATTGATAGTTTATAATTTTTTATTATGGGTGAATTATTTTTTTGTGTTATATTTTTAGGTTTTGTATTTTTTTGTTGTTGTTATTGAAGGTGTAAAAATAATTGTGTTTAAAAATAGTTATGTTTAAAAATTTATATTTGATTTTTTAATAGTATAGTAGTTGGTATAGTAGATTTTGGAATATAATAATGTTACATTTTTTTATTTTAAATATTTATTAGATTTAAAAAAGAAATTGTGATTTGTAAAATTTGTTAAAATGTTTTTTTTTATTTATTTTTTTTATCTGATGTAATTAATATTATTCATATTTTGTAATTATTTTTTTGGATGTATAATTGTATACATATATTAATTTGTCTTAATATTATTTCTAAAAATTAATTAATTAAATAATTATTTGTAGATTATATATAGATTTATTTTTTTTGGTGTTAGAAATGTTTGCATTTGCAATAATGTTTTTTTTCATGTAAATGTAATTAAAAAAAAAAAATACCATTCTTTTTTTTAAATATTTTTTATTTTGAACATAATCAAGTTTAAAAAATGCAAAAAAAAAGTTTAAAATTATTGTTTGATATTTACAGATTGATAGATTTTTTTTTTTTTTTATATTTCTTTATCTATTTTCTGTAGTATTTTCTTATTTTCCCTATTATAGTCTATGAGTGAAATAGTCAGTTTTCTATTTTTAGTGCTCTTCCATGTTTACGTTGTTTGACGTCTTCTGTGTTCAGTCGGTGGAGCGTCGCGGTCAAGATAGGACGGAAGCGGAGACCTCGTTCAGGTAAGTGGGATTATAATTTTTTTTACAGTATGCAGTAGGATATTTTTATTAAAGAAATAGTTGTTGGAGGTAGTTATAAGGTAGGTAGTAGATTTTCGGTGTTTGTTATGTTTGTTATGTTTAATTATTTGTTATCGTATATTTTTGAATACGATAGTGGTTTCGTAAAAGTAAACAAATTTGTTTAGCAGTGTTTTATCTTACAAATGATTATACTGCTTTTGTAGTAGTTGGAAAGAAATGTATATTTTTTTGATAAATTTAGTTTTGGGATTAATAGGTTTTGTGCTTAATTTTTTATTTTGTGTTAGTAGTATCCTTTATATTGTTTTCATGTCTTTTTCTTGATAGTTAATGTTTTGGTTCGTAGGTGATTAATGTTTTAACTTTTTTTTGGTAAAAAAAAGTATATTTGGCATTTTACGTTTTTTAGATATTTCTCGAATTTCTGGTTTGGTAAAGTATTATATTTTATTTCTTTCATTGTTTTTATAGTATATAGAGTTGTTTTTTGTATCATCCATGCAATATGAATATTTTGTATTTGTTTTTGGATGACTAATTTTTTTTTTTTCTTTTCTAAGTATGAGATGCTTCTTTCTATATTAATGAAGAAGATTTATGCAGCATCACATGTTTGGATAAAGACATGAAAACTTGAAAGGTAAGAACAATTTTTGTTGTGTAAATTTAGTGTAAATTTTTTTTAAAAAATGCCAATTTAATTGATGGTGTTTGGTGTTTTTTAGAACTGGCAAGTAATTTTTCAGTAGGTTAGTGGTTGTTAGTAATGTAGAATATATGCTAGACTGTTGAGGTACTCTGATGGTGTTATTGTATCAAATTGTTGTATTTTTGCCAAAATTCTTTCGGTCATTTCTTTGCTTTTTTTACTTGTGCGTGGGTTCAGGCTACCTGACAGTGATTGAGCAAGTCTCATTTCTTGGAAACTTTGTTCCTTTTTCAAAATTTCCATGAAATGATACAGGTTTGGGTGGGGTTTACCTATTACTTTATTGAAGGCGTTGTGCCATCCTTCAATGGCATTATTAGTCTTTGCACCACCTTCTAAACAGGTTTGGTAGCAGTTCCACCATTCTATTGGAAATCTTGGTTTTCGTCTGCGACCAGATCTGTTTAGGTGTCCAATCCAGGTTTCTTGGAAGTAATTTAGTAAGGGTTCTAATTTGTCTTCATTTTGTGTATAATAGTTAGACTCTGTTATTGCGGTGTAATACTCATCTACTTTTGTAGGTGGTACAAAGCATAATGCTGTGAGTTTTTTTAATTCAAATTGTAGTATGCAATCTGAGAAATATTCTCTACTTAGGGATGATTTTTGTATTCTACGCCAATATGCTTGTGAAAAGTGGAAAAAGCATCCTTGAATTTGGGTTTGTGGATATATTTTAAGTATTGTATTTATCATTGATAATTCAAAATCTAGTATTACTTTTCTAGGTGTTTTATTTAATGTTTTGTTTTTGATTGTTGATAAAAATTCATTGTATGTAGAGGAATATTTATCAGGTAGTAATGCATACACTAGGGGGATTGTAGTGTTATTTTTTGTGGCATGTATGGTGTAAATTTGAGTGAATGGATGGGGTGTAGATTTAAAAGTTCCATCCATCATCCAAATTTCACTATTTTGTAGGATTAGTAAGTTGGATGTTGTGCTGAATATTAAAATTCTTTTTTGAGGGATTTCGTTGTCGTGAATGAGGAAAGTTTCTTGGGAGAAGGTAATTGTTAGTTCTGGGGGGATGTTAATGTCTTCATAGGTTTGTGGTGTTATATGTTGGGGATTACTTGCCAGTCTTTCTCGTTGAAATATTCTCCTAAGGTTTGGTACAGAAGGCATGCTACCAGAAATCTGTTCTGGAATATATTGTACTACCTCCCTTATAACTTGTCCGCAGGAGTCATTGGAGGTGTGTGCAATGTTTTTTATTTTTTGTATGTTTTCTCTTATCTCAATTTCTATTGCAGAGGCAGAGTGGTTGTGATCTGATGTCTTAACAACTGTGTTTTCTAGAGTTACAGCTCTGCCTCTACAATGTGAAGAGTAGAATTGTACACACCTCCAATGGCTCCTGAGGTTGACAACCTTGTCTCTGCAATAAAGATAACCTTCATATTTTAGTAGCTGGTTTCCGGTTCTTGAGGTTATGTAACTTGCTTCTCCTTGCGATGCCATTTGTGAAATATCTGTAAATAATATAAAAGAAATAGGTTAAAAGAAGTTTGCAGTTTTTATTATTAAATTTGTGGTGGATTTAGTTTACTACTTAGTAAGTTAATTAATATATAATGTGTTCTATTTGTAAGTGTTTGGTGTAGGTGGTTTGTTATCTTTTATATTTGGTGATTGTGTGTTATTTATTGAGGTAATTAGGTTAGTGGGGGGTTTTAGGTTTTGGGGAGGGGTGGGGGTTTAGGGGGTTTTAGGTTTTGGGGTGGGGTTGGGGGGTGGGGCGTTTTTGGTTTTGGGGAGGGGGTTGGGGTAAGGGGGTTTTAGGTTTTGGGGTGGGGTTGGGGGGGTGGGGCATTTTTGGTTTTGGGGAGGGGGTTGGGGTGAGGGGGTTTTAGGTTTTGCGGTGGATTTGGGGGAGTGGGGTGTTTTTGGTTTTGGGGAGGGGGTGGAGGGTTAGGGGGTTTTAGGTTTTGGGATGGGGTTGGGGGGTGGGGCGTTTTTGGTTTTGGGGAAGTGGTGGAGGGTGAGGGGGTTTTAGGTTTTGGGGTGGGGTTGGGGGGGTGGGGTGTTTTGGGTTTTGTGGAGTGGGTGTGGGGTCAGGGGGTTTTCGGTTTTGGTGTGGGGTTGGGGGCTGGGGCGTTTTTGGTTTTGGGGAAGGGGTGGAGGGTGAGGGGGTTTTAGGTTTTGGGGTGGGTTTGGGGGGGTGGGGTGTTTTTGGTTTTGTGGAGTGGGTGTGGGGTCAGGGGGTTTTAGGTTTTGGGGTGGGGTTGGGGGTGTGTGGTGTTTTTGGTTTTGGGGAGGGGATGGGGGGTTTGTGGGTTTTAGGTTTTTGGGTGGGTTGGGGGGTGGGGCGTTTTTGGTTTTGGGGAAGAGGTGGGGGTTAGGGGGTTTTAGGTTTTGGGGTGGGGTTGGGGGGTGGGGCGTTTTTGGTTTTGGGGAGGGGGTGGGGGGTCAGGGGGTTTTAGGTTTTGGGGTGTGGTTGGGGGGTGGGGTGAGGGATGTAGGGTGAATGGTGATTATTAGTAATGCTTTTATTAAGAATGCTTTTACAATGAAATATTGTTGTTAAGGCATTTGTGGTAAAATTATTAGTAGTAAGAACAAGGTTGGTGTTCTGTCCTTGTTGTTAAGGTACTAGTTGTTTTGGAAGTTGGTGTTTTGTTGTGAAATTTATTTATGTTTATAGTCCAGCAGCTGTTTAGAGGTAAGTGTTTGGTGGAGTTGTAATAGTTATTTTTTTATATAATATATGTACTGTGTTTGTGAAGTGTTTTTAATTTCATTGAATTTATGTGTTTGGTGTTAAGTTAAGGGGTATTTGAATAAGAATGTTTGTTTAGTTTTATTTAACTAGAAAATCTGGTTGTATGTTATAATGAAAATATTATACTTACTTTGAGTTTATTTTCTTATTTCAGATGTTATTTTTTTTTTAATTGATTTATTTCACTCTTTTATGTCTTCTGGTGTTTTTGGGGGTTCTTGGAGTCTGTAAGAAATAAGAAAGAGTGTATTATTTAGTTTATTCTTTTGTTTTATTAATTTTTAATTTTTTGATTTAGAAGTAATTTTTTCAGTAGGTTTGAAATTTGGTGAATAATATTTGGTTTTTGGTTAAATTTATTAGGTGAATTAATTGTTATTTTTAACTAATTTGTAGATTGAATATTTTATATATATTTTTTAATTATATTATGGTATTCGTTATTTAACAATGTTTTTATTGCAATTGTTTATGGTTTAGTGAAATTGTTTTTGAATAATGGTAATGGTTTACCTTTGATGGTGAAGGTGTGGTGTTTATCTTTTTGGTCAGATTCTTGATATTTATGCCTGTAACAAAATAGTACGAAAGGTACATTAATTATATATTATTTTAGCTGTGGTATAGGTTAGTACATTTCTTTATATTTATTTATGGATATTTTACCTTGTTATCTCAGTAGATGGCGGTGTTGGATAAATTATATTTTTATTCTTTTCCGTAGTGATATGCTCGTCTTCTCTGTAAGTTGTTCGGTGTAGTAATGAGTAGAAAATGGAGGTCGTTGGTATTTATATGTGTTTTTGTAAGTATTGTTTTATTTGTAAATTGAATGTGTCTTCGATGTGTTTTTTTATTATGAATTCGTTTATGATGTTAGATATATATAATTGTGGAGTGTATTTGTTTTGTAGTTTGTATTTTTTTTTTATGTTCGTTCTCGTTTGTTTAGTAGAGGAAGTACTTCATGGGTCATGTAGAAAGTGTTGTAGGACTATCGTTTTATGTAGGTTTTTTTTTTAGTGTTGTGTTTGTTTTATAATTATTTAAGTATTATTTATTTTGATTTAAAACGGTGTTTACATGTTTTGGATTTTTGTGATGTTTTGTTTTTTGTATGTAGGAAATATATTGTTATTTTCGATTTCGTTTATTTTTTACGCAGTACTGTAGTGGTTTTAATATTTTATTTATTAATCGTTATTGTTTAGTTGTGATATTAATTATTAATATTTTTCGTTGTTTGGAGTTCGTTTTAAATATATTAGGTGTTTAGGCGTTTTTGGTGTTGGGTAGTATTTATTTGGGTATTCGTTGTTTGGCTAGTCGTTTGTTTGGGTAGTAGTTATTTTAGGATTCGTTGTTTAAGTATTCGTTGTTTGGGTAGTAGTTTGTTTGGGTATTCGTTATTTGGGTAGTCGTTATTTAGGTAATATTTTTTTTGGGTTGTCGTTGTTTAGGTAGTAGTTATTTGGGGAGTCGTTGTTTAGGTATTCGTGGTTTACATAGTAGTGGTTTAGTGGAATATTCGTGATTTAGTGGTTTTCGTAGTCGTTAAATAGGTGTTCGTTGTTCAGGAATAATTTAGTTAATGTTTTTTTTCGTTGTTTAGACTTCGTTGTAAAATAATTCGTTTTATAGGTTTTTTCGGTGTTGGGTAGTCGTTGTTTAAGTAGTAGTTGTTTAGGTAGTAGTGGTTTAGTGTCATATTCGTTTTGAGCAGCAGGATCATCCACGGTGTGGGAGACTGGGTCTAACCCACTGCGGGCGACACCTGTCGTTCTAAATCCAGGTTTTCCTCCGGCCAACTAGCAGTGCCTCATCTCTACCAGGGGATAGTGTTGATTGGGCAGCCGAGCGCATGACATACTAGGCTTCTCAGGGAAGTTGTGGTCACTCAGGTCGCATCCGGTTCTCTCACTTACAATTCAGTCTCATATATAAATGACAAACAGAAGCAGCATATGTTTCAATGATTATTTTAATAAAACGACTGCATCTTAGATAACAAAGCGTGAGCTGCAATAACCAGGATGACACAACATGACTGTATTAAAATGGTGACGAGAAGATTGAAGCATAAAAATAACGATATCATATTGTCACTATGATCGATGGATTATTTGCTATCTAAGTCATAATCTGGGCACAGCATGTTAAACTCTAATTCTACCTTTCAGGTTCCCCCGGGGAGACATCAACCCTCATACCTGAGCAAAGGCCTGTAGTCTGCGTTAGCATCTGTAGCAAAGCATTCAGCAATCAGCAATCAGCATACAGTCGTGGTTCCCTGGCTGGAATATCCCTCTTACCGTGTAACGGGACTAGGAAGTGTTTTTATAATAACACAGCTGATGTTCTGAGAAAATGTCCCTATGTAAGGATGAGTATTTTCTACGAATGTTGGAGACTAAACTTCTAACACCTTCACCGGCAATGTACCAAACTGTAGCCTTGAATGAAGCACAGAGTGATCAAGAATGTCTTGTTTGAGAACACAGTGCTGGGCTAAGCAAAAACAGTTAGATAGATGAAAAATAAAACAAGACCGTAAAACTGGTTATTGTAAAAATAACAATGCAGAGCCGAATAAAATACATCTAGGTTAAAGTGCACAGTGGCCTAGTGTGTTAAAATAACATGGATGGAGCTGTAACTGAAATGGCTACACAACACCGCCAAGTCATAGCAAACAGCTATGTCCTGGGGTGGGCACCCCGGGGACATAACAGGAGCCAGCCATGGGTGTGGCAGTCCACTGGGCCATTATTGACCACAGGAGGGAGGCCATGGAGCCCCCCTTCTTCTGTTTTCATGGGCCTGCGTTGGTCCCAGGGGCCGTATATGGCCCGGGCGGGGGACCGAATGATGCCCTCCCATATTCAAAAGTTATTTTGGCCCCAGGGAGGTTGTGATCTGTGGCATTGGGTGTCCACGAGGCCCCACTATTACTAATAATTTGGTCCTGTGGAGATGATGGTCCCTGGGGCTTTGGGGGGCCAAGCAGCCCAACATTATCAATATTTAGCCGCAGGGAGATGGTGGTCCCTGGGATCCATGAGCATCAGGAGATGGGCCCAGTGGCCCCCCTCCTTTTTTAAAAAATAATACCCCCAGGACCTGGCCCACCCAAGGGCTTTTTCCAAAACAAGCATGTGAGCCAGGGCTTGTTTTTTGTTGTTGTTTTTTTAAAAAAGTTTTTGCCTGATCTGCAGATCCACCATGACTCTCTGTGAAAATTTAAAAAAAATAATTGCCCTGGCGGTACTTGGGCTAAGGTGTCAGGGTGTCCCTAACTTTTTAAAATCTTTTTTCAGGGACTCGGGTGAAGCCGAGTCCCAAGATGGCTGCCAACACTTCCTTGTTGAAGTGTTGGAAGCCAATCAGCACGAGATTGGGAGGGTTTGCATCCTCTTCACGTCCCTACATATACAAATTTGAATTTCCTTTAATATTTCAAAAACTACTGAGCGTACTTGCACCAAATGAGAAAAAAGATGCTTTATGGACCAAGAGCTACCTTTCTGTCAGATTTGGTGTAATTCCGTCCAGCGTTTCAGGCTGTAGTCCTGTTCAAAAACCTTACGGGAATTAAAATGGGGAATACATTTTTTGGACCCCCCCCCCCTTTTTCTCAGCCCCTGCTTGACAGATCACCTGATACCTTTCCAGACAGCAGCTGAAGTGAGCATTACATTTTGGGGAAAAATTTCATGAAGATGCATCAACCGGCCAAAGATATTGGTGAGTACAAAATTGTCTTTTCTATGGAAACTAGGTCCTAACTATAACTACCTAGTGTAAAGGCATCCGTGGTAAAGACATACTGGTGTTAAAATATTTAATTGTAAAAACAGTCATTGTAAAGACTGTTTTGTTGTACAGCCTTCTTTGTAAAGGGTTCTGTGGTTCCGCTCTCTTTAATAATGCTGTTTCGCTCTTGGTAGCCAACCCTAGAGGTGTGAGTAATTGCCGGCTACATGCTTATAGGGGAAACTTCTTTAAGGACAGGATTTCCCTCTCTGTCCCTGTCTCCAACTTGCCTACATGAATCAAAGACAGCCTGCTTGGGCGTGTCATCTGCATTTACCCTTCAAAGGTGGCTTCTCCTTTGAAGCTCGCCTTTTGGGCTAACAGCCTGAGTGGGTTTCCTGAGACAGAGGAAACATCTGGCTTTGTTCCTAAGCCTGGGAGTTGTTCAAAAGGCTCCCCGGGTGGGCAGAAAGCTCTCTGTGGGCAAAAGCCCATGTGAGGCCATTGGACCAGCTGAAACACAAAGTGGCAGGATACTAATTGTGACATTAAATTCCACCTGGACATCAGGTCGGGTTTAATGTCACAATCAATTTGATACCTTACAGTACCACTTTAGGTAGTCCCATTCAGACATTAGCCATTCTGGGGTGTCAGCCAGTAACCCTGTGTTAGCCAATGGCGCTACTAACGTTCCCACAGCAAAATGACTATATTAGAGGGGCTTTGCTGTCAAGACCTGTATAATCATATAATAATATATGTCCTAGTTAATAGTATATTGCTCTCTGCCTAAGATCTCTATTTACTATCCTTAGTGGAGATGTGCATATAGGGGCAAGGGAGGTGGTGGCTATGCCATTAGCTTAAATAGCAAAGTCAAACTAGCAATGTCAACACTGCCCTGCCAGTCTGCAATTGCAGGCTGGGAGCTACTTTTTCCTTTGTCATACTCAGGGTGTCACAAACTGTGCTGCAGCCCTGGGTGGACACTCTGCCATACAAGTTTAGGGTACCATATACTAGAGAATTATAAGTAAGTCAGCACTTGCCAGCTGGGTATAGCCAATTTGACATACACTTTTTAATGGGTCAGCACACTGGCACTAAGGTCTGGTTATTAGGCCTCGGTGCACTCTCAGAGCCAAACATCCAGCAGCATCAGTCCAAGAATGTGGGGGTGAACATTAAAAAAGAGGCATTTCCTTACAATTTATGATGCTACAACATTTTGATGCTTGTGTTGTAAATGAAAGGGGTCACAATTACTGCCCCCACTCCATCCCAAACCATTTTAAAGAAGGCATTAGATACTCAAAGGTTCACATATACTATTCCCATTCCAATCTAAACCATTTAGGGGAAGGTGTTAGACATTAAAATGGACACATTTACTATTCCCACTCGAATCTAGATAATTTTGTGGAAGCATTTGGATGCACACTTGCTATGCTCACTTCAATCTAAACCATTTAGGGGAAGGTGTTTGACACTAAAGGGGTGACATTTATTTTCCCACTCCAATCTAAACCATGTTATAGAATTCTTTAGAAATGAAAGGGGTTACATTTACTATTCCAATTCCAATCTAAACTACTTTGGTGAAGGTGGTGGGCTTTAAAGTGATCACATTTACTATTCCCACTCTGATCTAAACCATTTTGAGGAATTCCTTGGACAGTACATTGGTAGCATGTACCTTTCCTCTTCAATCTGAGTGATTTAGGGGAAGGTGTTGGAAATTATTCATTATTCTCACTCTAATCGAACCTATTTTAGGGAAGGTTTTGGACACTAAAAGGATCACATTTGCTATTCCTATTCCAATCTAAACAATTGTGGACAAGCTGTTGGACATAAAAGGGCTGATATTCACTATTCCCACTTAAGATCTAAGCCATTACGGGAAAGATGTTGGACACTAAAGTTGTTAAATTTACTATTCCTACTCCAATCTAAACTAGTTTGGGAAAGGTTGTGGATACAAAATATACCAAATGTACTATTTCCACTCCAATTTAAAGTATTTTAGTGAAGGATTTGGATACTCTAGGAGTGAAACATATTATTGGCACTCCAATTGAAGCAAGTTATGGGTAGGTGCTAGACACTAAAGTAGTCACATTTACTATGGCTATTCCCACTTCAATTTAAACCATTTTTGAGGAATGCTTTGCACAGTAAAGGGGTCAAATTTACTATGGTCAATTGCACTATTGCCATTTACATCTAAACCATTTTGGGGAAGTTTTGGCATATAGGGGGAACATATTTACAGTCCACACTAAAATCTAAACTTTTTGGGGGAAGCTGTTGTACACTAAAAGGATAATATTTTCTATCACTCTCCTGATGTAAGCCATTTAGTGGAAGGTGTTGGACACTAAAGTAGTCTAATTTACTTCCCCACTTCAATCTAAACTATTTTGGGGAATGCTTTCAACAATAAAGGAGGAACACATACTATTCTCACTCCAATCTAAACTATTTTTGGGGAAGGTGTTGGGCACTAAAGGGTTCACATTCACTATTCCCACTCCAATTTAAACTATTTAGTGGAGGGTTTTGAACACTCAAATAATTACATTAACAGGCTAAACAATTTAGGTGAAAGTTAAATATAAAAAATCATAAACATTCACATATATATTATAGAAAAAAATTAAAATATGAAAATATAGAAAAACATACGTTGATAATGTAATGAGACAAGTAAACTCATTATTGATTACATGCAAATAATGTCTACTAATTTTCCACTAATTAAAAACACAACAAACATCTAAATATATACACATAACCAGAAACAAAACAGGCAAAAAAATTTAATATATACATATATAACCAACATAAATATAGAAAAATTATACAAAACTATGAATGAAAACAAATGTTTAATTTACCATTTGCAAAACATAATGTAACAGTATGTCATATAAAAGGAAATTATAGTTAGTTTATTATTTCAACAACACATTTAAAAAACAACAATAATCACATAAATTATCATTATTTGTTATCAAACATAAATGCTATATAGTAATAAATTAATTAAAAAAACAGTTATAACTTATTAATCAATATTTATTATTATATAATTTAAAGATGTGTACGTTTCTATAAATCACATATACAATTATACATAAAAATATTTACAAAATAAAAAAGAAATATAAAAAAAAGGATAAAATGACTACATAATAAAATATGTCTATAACATGTAATATTAATCCTTGAAAAAATTAAAACAAAATATTACAAATTTACACTATCAATCAAATGTAAATTGCATGTTATTTAAATGCAGTCCATAGAAATATTGTCAACACGAAGTAAAAGAATATGGGGGTCATTACAACATTGGCGGTAAAAGGCACTTACCGCCGTGCAGAAGACCGCCAATACACCACCGCCGCGGCGGTAGTCCGCCACAGCTATTATGTCACACATCTCGGAATCCGCCGAAATACACACACAACTCCGCCACACCAAAGGTCAGTGTTAAAGTGGTGAATATAAAACCTCCACCTCCACGCCAACAGAAACACGCCCATGCTATTACGACCCACGAATCCACGCAGCGGTCTTTCAACCGCGGTATTCCATTGGCGGTATACACCGCCGCGCTCAAAATACACACACATCTCCAAAACACCGCCACATTGGACAATTCCAAATACACACACCTGATACACATACAAACACCACTCCCACACACCCAATACAATATTAAACACACACCCACATCACCCACAAACCCCTATGACCAAAATTCACGGACGAAGGCCAGAGAGACAGCCTAGCCAAGACAACACCACCATACAGAGGCACACAACACCATCACCCACACCACATCCACGCACAAAACACCACACACCACTACACATCACCACACACATCAACACTCACACCGCCCCACACATCACACACACCTCCCCATGGCACGCCAAAGACACCCCCGCTTCTTCGAGGAGGAGCTCAGGGTCATGGTGGAGGAAATCATCCGGGTAGAGCCACAGCCCTTTGGCTCACAGGTACAGCACACCTCCATAGCCAGGAAGATGGAGCTATGGCGCAGAATCGTGGACAGGGTCAACGCTGTGGGACAGCACCCAAGAAATAGGGAGGACATCAGGAAGAGGTGGAACGACCTACAGGGGAAGGTGCGTTCAACGGTCTCCAGACACAACATCGCCGTTCAGCGGACTGGTGACGGACCCCCACCTCCTCCACCACAACATGGGAGCAGCAAGTCTTGACCATCATGCATCCAGAGGGCCTCGTCGGAGTCGGTGGTGGATGGGACACTGGTAAGCCAAATCTTAACTATCATATCCCCCACCCTACCTGCATGCTATAACACACCCCCACCCTCGCCCCCTCCCCTCCCCTCCCCTATCACTCCAACTCCTCACTAATATACTAAGAACACAAACCACACATCCCAACACCAAGCCCTGCATGACAGAACTAAGCATGGTCACCCCTCACTAAAGCATGCCCACTGCACATACCCAGAACACCCCTTAACCATCATCACACAAGCCCCCACAAAGGAATGCCTGCACTGGCGTACACAGACACCCACCCATTGCACACCATCACACCCACAAATGCATTAATTATGCTCTTATGCCCCTGCAGGAACCCGAAGGACTGTCACCACACCAGAGGGTCCAGACAACACCACTCCACCCCCAGAAGAGGCCCACAGTGACAATAGCAGCTCTGCCCTACTGGATCCAGATGACCAGCCCGGACCATCGTGGGCCTCGGGACAGTCAGTTCCCCTTGCACAGGCACAGCCCAACACTGACCTTCCACCCTCTGGTAACACCAGCACAGCACTTACCCAGCGGGCCCATACCTCCCTACCCAGGACAGGTCAATCAGCGGTGTGTCCACCACTACAGGGAACCCAGGAGAACCCACCACCCCAACAAAAACAGGGACCTGGGGGCAGTGGTAGTGGGCACACGGTCCAGGGGACGGAGGTACAGGAACACAGGGGAAATGGGAGGGCTGCTGTGCGACAGGGGGCGGACAGGCCAAGGGAACCCACTCTCCACGAGGCCCTCACCTCCATCATGGGAGCATACCACCACTCCAAGGAGACGATGGCCACGGTCCTGGCCAAGTTTCAGGAGACCCAGCCCCTGCAGGAGGAACAGTATTTGGGGTTCAGGGAGGAGCTCAGGACCATCAGCTCTGCCCTGGGCACCATCGTAGGGATGCTGAAGGACATACAGAACACCTTGAGGGACACCATGGTACTCCAAGGGGCCCCTGACACTAGCATGGACGATGAACTGCTCACCACCTCTGCCGGCGCTAGTGGACAGGATGCCCCACCACAGGACCACCACACCAGCACCCCACCCCCTGCAGACGGACAACTACCACGCAAGCGGTCCCTGAGAGCCAGGAACAGGACAGAGCAAGATGGCAAGACCCCCACCAGTAAATGAGACCACCTTGATTGTCCCCCCACTGACCCACTTTGTTACCCTGTCCATACTTGAACGGCCCCAGCTCCACTTTCTATGCCCAGATGGGCAGTGCACCTGTGAGACTAATAGACTGGACTCTGCCATGGACATTCCTCCGCCATCACCATTCCTCATATTACAACCCCCTCCCATTTCTGAGCACTTCAATAAACACCCTTGAAACACAAAACAATCTGGAGTCAGTCTGTGAGATTGTAAATATGTATTATCAATGACAGAGTCATAATGCGTTTCCCATTGTAAAGCCAACATACCTATGTCACACATCACAAGTCCTTGAAGGATGCAAGCAGATGACACACGTTGGTAACCACACTTGTGAAACCGTAATGGAAAGGTACAACTCAGTTACCAAATACTGCTTGAAATCGACAGACAGGATAGAGGTAGACGTGCGAAAGTTAATGTAATGGTAAAAATTAAAAAATTTCTCACCTGTGTCTAACTGGAAATATTGCTGTATGACTGACTCCCTGTTGTCGTTGTCTTCTTCCTCAGCTTCCTCCTCATCACTGTCCACAGGCTCCACAGGGATTCCTCACTGGGGTCAATAGCCATGACAGGTTGGGGTAACCAGAGTCCCCCAATAGCCACACACGGTGCCTCTGGAGTTGAGCCATCATATCAGGGATGCTGCTATTCCGCAGGATGTAGGCGTCATGCACTGAGCCAGGGAACATAGCATTTACCTGCGAGATGTACTGGTCTGCCAAACATACCATCTGTACATTCATGGGATGATAACTCTTCCGGTTCCTGTACACCTGTTCACTCCTGTGGGGGGGGACCAGAGCTACATGGGTCCCATCAATGGCGCTTATGACGATGGGGATATGTCCAAGGGCATAGAAGTCACCTTTAACTGTAGGCAAATCTTCCACCTCAGGGAAAATGATGTATCTCCTTACGTGTTTCAGCAGGGCAGACAACACTCTGGACAAAACGTTGGAAAACATAGGCTGGGACATCCCTGATGCCATGGCCACTGTTGTCTGGAATGACCCACTTGCAAGGAAATGGAGCACTGACAGCACCTGCACGTCATGGGGGATTCCAGTCGGATGGCGGATTGGTGACATCAGGTCTGGCTCCAACTGGGTACATAGTTCCTGGATTGTGGCACGGTCAAACCTGTAGGTGACGATTAAATGTCGCTTTTCCATTATCAACAGGTCCACCAGCGGTCGGTACACCGGAGGATTCCGCCATCTTCTCACATGTCCCAGCTGACGGTGCCTACGAAGGACAACAGCGACGAATCAGTCAAACCCTTCCTGTATGTGTGTTGAGTGTAGGCCTAGCTATGTGTGACGCAGAGGTAAATGAAGCCATGTGGGCCCCTGAAATGGCGGCTGCCTGACCTTTAAACTGGGACAATGGGATTGTGGGGTAACAGCGCTGGCGTTGCGCCCCGTGGCGGTAGGCGGTCGTAGACCGTGGCGCAATGCTGCATTGGTTAACATTGGACCCTATGGGTCCCAGGAGCCAATGAACAGGTGCGCTGGCGGTGATGATGCGCACCGCCGCGGACGTCACCGCCGCGGACGTCACCGCCATTTTCTATCTGTTCAATCACTAGATACCTGACCTTCGACAGGAGAGGACCTACACTACAAGTGCTGCTGTGACCTCGGTCTGGAAGCGACGATGGCTGCTGCGTCTGGGGAAAGGGCCCCTGCCTTCACTGCTCAGGAGTTGGAGAAACTGGTAGACGGGGTCCTTCCCCAGTACACGCTACTCTACTGTCCTCCAGACCAACAGGTTAGTACACAGGGAGCAGGTTGTATGGGCTAGGCCTGGGTGGAGAGGGCTGGTTGGAAGAGGGAAGGGGGCAGAGTTCATAGAACATTAATGCATGTGAATGAATGGGCCACATGGCCAGAGTAGGGAGGGGGCCACTCACATCGACGGTGCAGTTGGTAATGACTGTTCCTCTTCCCTTTGTGCATGTCATGTAGCTCAGCGCCCACCAGAAGAGGGACATTTGGCGTACCATCGCCAAGGAGGTCCGGACCCTGGGGGCCCACCAGAGACGGGGCACCCACTGCCGGAAAAGATGGGAGGACATTCGCTGCTGCAGCAAGAAGAAGGCGGAGGCTCAGCTGGGGATGGCCTCCCAACGAGGGAGGGGTGCCCGTCGCACCATGACCCCCCTGATGTTCCGGATCCTGGCGGTGGCCTACCCGGAGTTGGATGGGCACTTGAGGGCATCACAGCAGACACAAGGGGGTGAGTACAACCTCATTCTGCGGAGTTTGGCGCAGTAGAGGGGTCTGGGTGGGGGAGGAGGCCTGTGGGTGTACCTAGGCCAGCCAGAAATATGAAGACTAGGCCCCTCTTTAATGCAGCCCATGTGGCACTCTACCCCACCTCAGTAGAGTGCCAAGTCGAGGTATAGTTGCCCCTGTGGCATCCATGTGTGCCAATGTACACCATTGCCATGTAGGCCATATCCCAGAAATTGCATATGCAGAGGCCAGGAGCACGGCGTAATGCAGGGGGCTGCTGTGTCTGTCTTGTCCGCCAACGGTATCGGTATGCCATGCACTCAACCTGTCTTTCTTCTGTCCCCCCCCCCTTTTTCTGCTCTCCCTGTTCTTTTGTGCATCAGCATCATCAGTCGGAGGTACAGTGGCACTGGAGCACGAGGGAGCTGCATCCCACATGGCCATGGAGGGCTACACCACGGACTCAGAATGCACCAGTGGGACGGAGGGCGAGGGGAGCTTCACGTCGGCCACCGGATTACCAAGCAGCGACACGGACTCGTCCGCCGATGGGGGCTCCCTTGTGGTGGCGGCACCATCTGTGCGCCCCACTTCTACAGGTACAGCAGCCACCTCCTCTACCAGCACCGCCCTCCCAGCAGCCCCTCAGCGTTCGCCCCGTGCCCGCTCACCCAGGAGGGTGGGCATCACCTTCGCCCCAGGCACCTCAGGCCCTGCCCCAGTCACCCCTGCTGCCCTCAGTGAGGAGGCCATTGACCTCCTCAGGTCACTCACTGTTGGGCAGTCTACCATTGTGAATGCCATCCAGGGTGTAGAACGAGAGTTGCAACGCGGTAATGCATTCCTGGAGGGCATTCATTTTGGTCAGGCTGTCCTTCAGCGAACCCTGCAATCTCTGGCCTCAGCACTGATGGCAGCCATTGTCCCTGTGTCTAGCCTTCCCCCTCCAACTTCCTCCACCCAGACCCAGTCCCCTGTACCCCAGCCCATCCCAAGCACACCTACAGACCATCATGCACACAAGTCAGCACACACAAGTAGCTCAAGCAAACATAGGCACCACACAACCCACAGGCACTCACGCAAGCCTTACCCACATACAGACACAGCAACATCCACTGCCTCCACTGTGTCCCCCTCCTCCTCTTCTCCCTCCTCCCTCCCAGTCTCGTCTACACACACACCTGCATGCACCACATCTACAGGCACCAGGAATCGCATGAGGACACCCAGCACCACAAGCCGCTCACCTGCACTCACCACCTCCACTGCCATTTACACGTCCCCTGTGTCCTCTCCCAGTGTGTCTGTGACGCCCCCTCCCAAAGTACACAAACGCCGGCAATCACACACCCAACATCCCTCCACCTCACGACAGCCTCCAGTACCTGCACCTGCACCCAAAACACCTAAAGTGACACCTCCTACAACCACCTCCTCTTCCTCCACTCCCAGGCCCCCTCCAACTACCCATCCCAGTGTTCGTCAGAAACTGTCCCTCTGTAAAGTTGACCTTTTTGCCCCCACCCCCCCTCCAATTCATCAGTCCTGTCGTAGCGCCTCAGCCAAAAAGCCTCCAATGCAAGTGGTGCCTGTTCAAGGTATGTGGAGTGCACCGGCCACCAGGGCAGGCAGTGTGACCCGGAGCCAAGGCACTGGCAGCCCACCCCCTGTAACGGCTCTGAAATTGGACAGTGGACGACGGGACCGTGTGAAGGCTCCTGCTGGGAAAACAACTCACATGGGTTCCAAGGGGATTGGAGAGTCAGCTGTGACTCCACCAAAGGTGGGGAAGGGCCAGAGGAAGTCTGCCCAGCCTGTTGTGAGTATCACGGCGGAGAAGGGCGCCATCATTCCCAGCAGTCGAGACCCAACCGCCAGCACCGTCGTCACTGGTCAGGAGACCACCGCCACCGGGCCCAAGTATTGTCACTGGTCAGGAGACCACCGCCGGAGTCAGTGCCCAGGAGGGCCCAAGTATCGTCATTGGTCAGGAGACCACCGCCGGAGTCAGTGCCCAGGAGGGCCCATGTATCGTCACTGGTCAGGAGACCACCGTCACCGCTGGGGTCAGTGCCCAGGAGGGCCCAAGTATCGTCACTGGTCAGGAGACCACCGCCGGAGTCAGTGCCCAGGAGGGCCCAAGTATCGTCACTGGTCAGGAGACCACCGCCGGAGTCATAACCCAGGAGGGCCCAAGTATCGTCACTGGTCAGGAGACCATCGCCGGAGTCATAGCCCAGGAGGGCCCAAGTATCGTCACTAGTCAGGAGACCACCGCCGGAGTCAGTACCCAGGAGGGCCCCGGCTGCCACAGCCCAGTTGGGCTATGAGGGAACGTCATGCCACACACCAATGCCCAGTCTAGGGAACGTCTTGCCACACACCAATGCCCAGTCTAGGGAACGTCATGCCACACACCAATGTCCGTACCAGAACCGCCATGGCAAAGCACTGCTGAACAGTCCCGAACCGCCAAGGCAAAGCACCGCTGAACAGGACAATGACCACCATGGTGAAGACCGCTGAACAGGGCATGCACCGGGTAAGAATGAATAGACCGCCACATCAAGCATCCTTATCCAATGTGCAGCTGGGACACTGACGGGACAGGAACTTTCACGGGGAGACTAATCCAGTCTGGGCACCAGTCCCCCTCACGAGCCACTGGCGGATGTTATCTACTTGCGAAATTGAGGCTTTGCACTCCCCAGGATGGCACAGTGGGCAAGCCACCCACTGTAGAGACTTGAGAGACTGTGGCTTTGCACTCCCCAGGATTGAACAGTGGGCATGGAGCCCCGTCGTGGATCTGGCATTGCAGTCATCTGGCTGAGGTGCCCCACTTCCCTTCCCCCTGAGGTGCCTGTTGTATTTCTATCTGATGCCCGGCAGTGTTCTCTCCGATTGTGGTCAGGTATCTTTTGTGGGCCTCGCCCATGCATTTTTGGACTAGTGGTGCATGGACATTGATATGTACATATCTGCACTACTTCTCGTACTGTATATATTTCTGCCAGATTTTCGTATATATCTGTATATTTTTGTAAGACTTGTTTATTGCAACAATACAATGTTTGAACGGATTTCGCTTTGTCTTTGCATTCTTCCGGGGGGATTGTGGGTTGTTACTGTGATGTTTGGAAATGCATTGGTGTGTATGTTGTAATATGCGAGGGTAGGGGTGGGGCTGTTTCGTGGGTGTCCCCCTAACTTTTGCCTGAACCCTCCCCCATGTCGTAGGTGCAGTACTCACCGTTGTCTTCGGCACCTACGTAGATGGTGGTCGTAGAGGAGCAGAAAGACAAGCGCAGGGAGTATTTGTAGTTCCGGCTCCATGGAGTCCTCGTTCCTCGTGGGATGTGTTCAGGTGAGCGTTTTCCCATTGCAGCAACTGTTTCCGCCGTGTTTTTATCCACGGTGAATCCGCCCCGAAAAAGGTGGCGGATTGGCGCGTTGTAATACTATGGGCGGTACATTGTCTTCCGCCTGTCTGTTGGCGGTGACCTCCGCGCTGCTTGTCTGTACCGCCGTGGCGGGCGGTGTGTTAAAGTGGCTGTCTTTGTTGGCGGTTTCCACCAGGGTCATGATTCCCTTTTTTTGTCCGCCGGCCTGTTTGCGGTATTACCGCCGCTTTAACACCGTCCGCCAGGGTTGTAATGACCACCTATGTGTATTTTTTATGAATTGAATATTTACAAAATTAAGAGAACAGCGCTATCACAAAACAAATAGCATACTTTCAATAAAATAAACATTGTTTACATATATTTTTACAAATATTTTCTCACAAAATATAAAATTACAAATGCAATTAATAAAATATCATATTTTCACTTATAGAGAAAATATTAAAAAATTAGCACAAATGTATTTCAAAAATGTACCCACTCATTTCTCCTATTAACCTATCATCCAGCTCCTATAACATATTAACACTTATATAAAATTACTCTAAATAATATATTTTAAAAATGAGTTACATTTTACATTAATTAAAATTAATCCAAAGTGAGATATTATTACCATACCTAACTATGATGTCACTTTAACCTTTGCTAAAGGCATCAAAACTCTTTAGTAATAACTCAATGGTTTCTTTATCTCAAAAATTCCAAAGGCCCCACAGTCTATTAATAAAGGGCCAATTACTCTTTTGGAGGAAAAAATCATAGACTTGAAGGATTAGAAAGCCAGACTTAGAAACAACTTGATTTATTTGGGGCAAGATATTCAATATTTCATTCATTACCCTTTTTGACCTAGAGGATGAGTGTGGTTATTTTCTGACTCCTTTTGAGTTCTAACCGAATATTTCTTCAGCAATACCACATTCAGACCAAAGTAAAGACAGGGACCCAAATGTTTTACTATTTTCATTTCCTCTTCCAACTTTCTAGTAGCACGAAACTTTTTCTGATTCCCTTATTTTTTTATAAGACTATCAATTTTGAAGTAAAGCAATTAATTCAGAATGAGTTGGTTACCTAGCAATACAAGCCGCCTCATGCTTTAGTTCATCGTGTAAGCCTTTTCTCAAAATAGAGAACAGGATTGAGGTGGTCATTCCGAATTTGGCAGTAACCTGACTGCCACTCCGGCGGTGGTGTTATGACCGCCACCAGGGTGGCGGTGAAGACCACCATACAACGAGTAAGGCGATGAACCCAACGCAACACAGACAATTCACCACCAGCACCGCCACCGTTGATGAGCAGCATCCGGCGGTGGAAGCCAACTTCATGCAGATGGAAGTAAATGTCCCGCCCACCATATTCCGAGTCACCACACCATCAGGATATCCAGGGCTGGCTGGCCGCTACAAAAAACCTGACGGAAACAGAAAGTACAAAAGGAGACACCCACCTCCAGGCACAGAGACGCGTCCATGGCCACCATGGCAAATGAACTGCGATGTATCTCGCCATACACCTTCAGGGCCACCAACAACAACGAAGACGACAACCTTAAGTACACCTAGCACAGAGGGGAGGAAATGGCAGAGATACACTTCCACATATAACATACATTCCTCGCACAGATAGCGAAGGCTACACACAGGCACACACAATATACGTCAAAGCCAAGTACCCAATACACACACAAAGCAAAGCAGATACGTGCCAAACATACAGCACAACACACACCAACACCACCAACAAACCCCATAACCACACAATGACAAGTAGACCACAAACACCTCAATGCAGGCATAGACAGGCACGTTGTGCGACACCACACATACACACACACCATGAACTGTATGTAGCAATGACACACAATCAATAGCATTGAACAGACATCCAAACAATGACACAGCTGACACAACATGTACAACCAACAATCAAGGAAATCTACACATGCAGCACCATACACACGGATGCACACAACTCCCCATACAATCCCACAAGCAAGCAGTCAGACACATTACAGCATGCCCATGGCGCAACCCATCTACTCAGCGCTTGCAACAACACAGACACAACCCATACACAGACCTCACACACCGTTGCACACAGATGTCACACCATCAAGTCGAAGAAAACCAGGACAAGCAACTCATCTTGCCAACAACAGTAATGTCGGCAGATGTAATTGGACCCATAAGCAATAGTAATAAATGCATACAAAATCTGCCAAATGGCAAGTCCAATCTGCATTAATGCAGAAATGCATTAAGTCCATATATATCATGGCCCCAACTTGACTCCTGGCAGCAAATAGGCCTCCACGTCATAGGGGCATCAATGGGACAGGCAGGCACCTCAGCAGTGAGGGGGTGGTAGGGGAGGCTTGGATGTGGAAGGGGCACATTTCGGTTTGGGCTTGGGAGGGGTGACTTTGGTAGTGGGAGGAGTGAATTTCTTGCTCAGGGGAGGAGCAGGGGAAACACCAGAAGGGGCATCCAAGGAATGGGAGTTGGAAGGGCCTGAGAGGAGCAGGGGGACACTGCATTTACAGGGAACACAGGGTGGGAGATGGAATCTATGTCGGAACAATGCATGCTGGAACAACGCATGCCTGAACAACGAGGTCGGAACAACAACTGCGTTTTTACCACTAATGCCTTTACCACGAATGCCTTACCAACGATTTTTCATTGTAAAGGCATTCCTGTAAAGGCATTAGTGATAGGCATGCATGGTTCCAGCATGCGCCCCCCTTCGCCCCACACCCCTGCCCCTAAAAATTACTGTGAACCCTCCACCCCCTCCCCTAAAACCACGCCAACCCCCCAGCCTTGCCCTTAAAATGACCCCAAGCCCCTACCTCGTCCCTAAAATTACTGCAACCCCCACCCTGCCCCTAAAACAACCCCAACCTCCATCCCATCCCTAAACCTAAAGTACCCCAACCCTTAAAACTAAAACCACCCGCCCTTAAAACTACCCTGAGCCCCCACCCCGCCCCTAAAACATAAACCCCCCAGCTCCCCACCCCACCCCTAAAATTACCCGACCCCCCAACACACCCCTAAAACCACCCCAACCCCCACCCCTAAAACAACCCCAACCCCCGCCCCATCCCCAAAGCGTAAACTACCCCAACCCCCACCCCTAAAACCTAAAACCACACCAACACCCCGCCCCTAAAACTACCCCGAGCCCCCCACCCCACCCCTAAAACCTAAAAACCCACCCCAACCCTCCCACGCCACCCCTAAAATTACCCGACCCCCCAACCCACCCCTAAAACCTAAAACCACACCGACCCCCACCCCTAAAATTACCGCAACTCCTCAACCCACCCCTAAGACCTAAAACTACCCCCACCCCTAAAACCTAAACCACCCCAATGCCCCACCTCACCCCTAAAAACCTAAACCACCCAGACCCCCCACCCCCAATACTAAAAATACCCAACCCCCCACCCCGCCCCTAAAACTAAAAATTCCCCTCTCCCAAACTTAAACCGCCCGACCCCCCACCCCAAAACTAAAAATACCCTGACCCCCACCCTTGCCCCTAAAACAAAAAATACACCTCCATCCCTCCCCCACCCTAAACCAAAACCGCTCAGACGGCCCCTCCCCTAAATCTAAAACCCCAACCCCCCACCCTCGCCCCTAAAACAAAAAATACCCCCACCCCTGCCCCTAAAACTAAAACCCCAACCCCCACCCCACCCCTAAAAATAAAAATACCCCGACCCCCACCCCTGCCCATAAAACTAAAAATACCCCTACCCTCCCTCCCCTGCCCCTAAACTGCCCCGACGCCCCCTCCCATAAAACTAAAACCCCAACGCCCCACCCCCGCCCCTGAAACTAAAAATACCCCGACCCCTCACCCCACACCTAAAACTAAAACCCCAACCCCCCACCCCTGACCCCGCCTCTAAAACAAAAAATACCCGACCGTCCACCCCGCCCCTAAAACTGAAACCCCACCCCTTAAACTAAAAATACCCAACCCCCACCCCTAAAAATAAAACCCCAAACCCCCACCCCAGCCCCACTTACCTGACTCATCGTGTCATCCTCCTCAGCCGACTCCCTTGTTCTGCACCATAACCACGCATGTGCATTATTCAGCACATGCGTGGTAAAGGCACAAAACAACAAAGTCGTGGTTAGGGAAAGCGTTGTTCCGCTTTCGTTAACCATGACTTTGTTGTTATGGAGTCGTTGTTCACGGCGTTTCCCTGGGAGATGAGGAGGGAAGAGGTCAAGGGCGGCAAGGAAAACTTTCTTAGGTACACAGGGTGGTCACATGATTGAGGGTTGGGAGTGGAGGTAGAGGGAGTGCTCGTCTGACGTGTTGGTGTGCTGTACATGGATGCTGGTGTGTGCAATGTGTGCATGTGTATGGTGGCTGAATGTTGGGTGGGGGAGTTGGTCCATGTGCATCCAATGGGAGGAGGGGGGCAGAGATGCATGGAGAGGGAATGGAAGATGTGTGAGTGAATGTTGCGGTGGTGTGTGCAAGTGATGTGGATGTGCTGCAGGTGGCAGAGACGGTAGTCGTGGTAAGTGCAGATGTGGTGTGTGGGGTGTGTGTCTGTGTGTGCTGCTGTGGTGACTGAGGGTATGACAAGAATGATAGCAGGGCCAGTGTGTGATGATGCAGTGCTGACAGGTGTGAGTGGAGATGTGACTGTAAGGGAGGAGGTGGCGGGGGAAGTAGCTGTTGTGTCTGCACATGTGTGTTGTGTGTGTGTATACCTGTGTGAACATTTGTGATGTCTATGACTATCATTGCGCACCTTGTCTGTTGTAGTGGGTATAAGCTGGTCTGTAGGTGTGCTTCGGATGGGTTTAGGGAGAGGGGTTGTGGATTGGGAACAGGTAGCTGGAGGCTGGGATGGAAGATGAAGGGACACTGGCTGCCGTCAATGAGGAGGCCAGAGCCTGAAATGATCTCTGTAGGCCAGACAAGGCATTGTGAGTTTCTTCCAGGAACACATTGGACTGTTGCATCTGGAATGCCAGTCCCTGGAGAGGATACACAATGGTTGTCTGCCCCACAGAGATGGACCTCAGTAGGTCAACAGCCTCCTCATTGAGGGCAGCAGGGCTGACTGGGGGAGGGGTAGAGGTGCCTGCGTCAAAGGAGATGCCCACCCTCCTGGGTGAGTGGGCACGGGCAACTGGGTGGGGGGCTACAGTGAGGGCGATGCTAATAAGGGCGATGGCAGACAAGGATGGTACTGGGGTGGTCTCAGATGGGTCCGCCCCCACCAGGGAGCCACCATCGGAGGAGAAATCTGGATCAGATGTGTTGGTAGCTCCAGTCTCCCCGTGGTACTCCCCTCGCTCTCCGTCCCAATGGTCCCCACAGCTTCACTGGTGCCAGCCTCCTGTGTCCCATGGGCTGCTGCATCCCCACTCGCCGGTGCCCTTCGTCCTTCCCAAGATGATGTTAATGCACACATAGACACAGGTGGAAAGAGAGAAAAGGAGGTTGGGAGAAACAGAAAGGGAGGAAATGGTGATAACCCACACATCCCCTCCACATACAATCCATACAGATTACAGCCCCTGCCGGGGAAACAAGAGACCATTTAGTAATCATTTACTATTGAGTCATGCAAGCGGTACCCAAACTCATCAGAGATCACCTCAACCTTGCAGCCTAAACACCTAAATGAAGAAAACGACATGCCTATCAACTACCTAAATGACTTATTCAACAATACAGCCCAGGAACATACCCAACAACATGTCATCCATTAGGGGATGATACAAATCTGAGCACAGAGGGACTGAGAACACTAACTAACTGACAGGAATATGTGGAGTACATGTGGTACAGAGGTCCATTGATGTAGCAATTGAAGCAATTGCAATGTTCACGTAACATGCCTGCCATTACTCAGATATATTACCAACATGACCACCTTGTAGTACTACAGTAGACGCAGAGATGGAGGATGCAGACAGTGACATGATAGCATACTTGAGCGACCCATAGGTACAGGAGAACGTGTGCCACAGTACCACTACTTCTTTTTCTGCATGGTTAAACATATCTAACGTCACACACTCCTACATGATTTGTGTGACAACCAGGACTGTACATTCCCTAAATCACATCTGACCACGTACATTCCAAGTCCAGTGACGGTCACAGTACACAACCATGCAGAAGTCACTTGACAGTCAACACTTACCCTCTTGTGGCTGCTGTGCTTCCTTCAAGCGCCCATCCAACTCTGGGTATGCCACCGCCAGTATGAGGGCCATTAGGGGGGTCAGGGTCCGACGGAGACCCCTCCCAGGTTGGAAGGCCATCCCCAGCTGGGCCTCCGTGATCTTCCGGGCCCAAGGTCTCAGGTCCTCCCACTGCTTCCTGCAGTGGGTGCTCCACAACCTATGGACTGCCAGGGTCCGCACCTCCTTGGTGATGGCTCTCCATAACCCTTTTTTCTGGTGGGCACTCACCTGCATGGGAAACATTCTGAAAATGGGGGACATGATTTAAATAGTACCAATACAGCAGTAACCTTTGACGACACACAACAAAAACGGACTATGCACACTGCCAATATGTGCATGCTAAACACCTGATCAGTCACGACATGTCAAGGTGCACACACATACATCATCAAACACCACCCGACATGTGGGACAGAGGACGTTGTACTTACCTGTCGCCCTGGAGCACCGTACAACTGCCCAAACAGGGGTAGGACCCCTTCCACCAGTTTCTCAAGTTCCTATGTAGTGAAGGCCGGGGTCCTATACCCTGCAGTGCGTGCCATTGTTGCTCCAAGATACAGGACACCGGAGCACATGAAGCAGAGGTCTGTCTTATCCGAATGCCAGGAGTCAAGTGAGCTGGCCCATACAAAATGGCAGTTACAACAGCAGCTGTTATGACCGTCACCACTGGTGGTGATCGTCATTGGTCCCAGTTTCCCATAGACGTCAATGTTCATCAATTAGTATTGGCACAGTGGTTTAGACCGCCTTCCACCATGACGACTTCAGCCGACCGAACAAGGTCACTTCCAACTGTCCAATGCATGCCGGACAGGCGGATGTCATATTAGTCTGTAACATGACTGTCCTCAGTTCACACTGCGTAATTACCTGCATGTCGTCACAAATAGATACATTAGGTCACACATTGTGGATATTGGCACGTAGTGAGTATCTGGTGACATCCCCACACTTGTCACTACAGATGTCAGCATGTATGATCTGTATAGTGAAACACATGGAAGGCGTACGTGTACATGTCCTTTATGCGTCCATTGCCACAGGGATTATGTGCCATCTTCTGGTTAGGAAAGGAGTGTGGAGTAATGTGTCTTCCTGCAACATGACAGCCAACTTGCATGAATAAAACTTTGTGACTGCCGTATGTCATATTTGATGCCCTACATTGTGAGAGGTTCTCAGATTGTTGTTTGTGTACCCGCGTAGATCTTGATACCATGGAACAGCGACACACCATCCTGACCTATCGACTGAACCGTTTGTGCATCAGGGAACTGGCACCCAGTTGAAGCCATACCACCTGCCGGGTTTGAGAAATTCCCATGCCATTCCTCCAACAGTCCAGGTGTTGCCAGTCCTTCATTTTCTGGCAAGTGCCTCTCTACAGGTTACAGTGGGAATGACTGCAGGGTTTTCACAGCCCCAGTTCAGTAAGGTGTTGCATGATGTGCTGGATGCCCTACTGAAGCATGTGCATAGGTACCTTAGGTTCCCACAGTGTCAGAACTGCCCACTGTAAAAGCAGCCTTCTACAACAAATCAAATGTCCCATAATTAACTGCGGCCATTTATGGGACTCACATTGCCTTGGTACCTCCGAGGACCAATGAACAGGTCTACATAAACTGGAAGAGTACATATTTGCTCAATGTACAAGTGGTGTGTCTTGCAGACGAATACATAACACATGTGAATGCTAAATTCCCAGGAGCACTACATGTTTCCTACATCCTGAGGAACAGCAGTGTCCCTGCAATGATGTCACAGCTACAGGGAGAAAGGGCCTGGCCCATAGGTATGCATACAGCTCTCCATGTCAGATCCCTCAAAACAGTCAGCACTTTGCCTAGCATTGTTACCTATAGTCATATTCCCTTTTTCACACAGGTGACTCCGCATACTCCAACCTGCCCTGGCTCCTGACACCTATGAGACATCTAACTTTGGGTAGGGAGAACAGGTACAATGAGGCACATGGCCAGAGAAGGTGAGTGATTGAGCAGACTTTTAGTATCTTGAAAGCTAGATTTTGTTCCCTTCAAGTGTCCGGTGGTGCCCTACAGTACCAACCAGGGAAAGTCTGCAAAATCATTGTTGCATGCTGCATGCTCCATAATCTGGTATTGCTGTAGCCAGTCTGTAGCCAGTATTTGCATGCATCAATGTGTGTGTAGGGACTACACCCTTCTATCTTGGTTTCCGACCTTGAAGGGTATGTGACTTACCATGAGGGGTAGTGGAAATGCACTACTGCTAAGTACATGTGTGGAATGCTGGTGCCATTGCGTTACAGCCCTATAGTTGTACCAAAGGTTTAGGGCCCTCAGTCTGCCTGTTTGGGGATTTGTTAGGGGGACTTATCAGTCTTGTCCTGCTGTGTAGGCATGTCATGCTGCATTGTCAGCTGCTGTGTGGTAAGTACCTGCTCCTGACTACTCAGGAAGGTGAACAATAGAGGATGTTACCTATGTTACATCTCTCCTGTCCCACATGTCTGTGAGTACCTATGCAGGCCCTTACATTTGTGGCATCATAGCTGCTGGGCCAGTCATCCTGTGTCTGTGTTCAAATGCTGTGGATATATGACTTGTTTCACATGCCTTACAACATTGTGCCTCATTCCATTTCATTTTCCCTCTTCAGGTCACATGTCTGTCTGCAAGCTGATTACTGTATTGTCTGTTGCCATCGTTGACACTGGATATCATTACAATTTGGATGTAATTACACACCTTCTGGGGTGTCCCACTACATCTGTCACTTCAACATTTTTGTGGTGCCGACATGTGTATATAATTGCTGCTTGGAAACAGGATTGCCACTACATACAATGAACAGACGTGCACCATGAGTTGTGTGAATTTGTGCTATTTAAGTGTATGATGTCACAGTCTATCAGGTGCTGATCAGAGTGGGTGGTACAGCTGTTTGTCCCACAGGTCCTGTATCCATTTGCCCAGTATGATGTGTACTTGGTTTTGGACAGCCAACAGGGTGTAACAGTGGCACAGAAGGGTGACAGTTCAGAAGAGGGATCACTTCCTAGTGTGGGGATTGGTCTTGGCCGCAGGTCCTGCAGGATGTCTGGATGGGTGACCTCTTTTGTGGGGGGTCCCTCAGCATAGGGGTAGGTGTGCTGGTAGCCTCTGGGTCCTCCTGCTGGGCCTCAATTCCAGTAGTAGGTGCTGATGTTGTTGGCAGTGGTGTTGCCTGACTACTGGATGGGGCCTGCTTTTGGGTTGAGGATGTCACCAGGATATTGTTCAATTCCTTGAACTCCCCTAATATGGACACCATTGTGGCACTGAGTGCCTGCCACTGCTGCATGGCCTCCTGGTGGTATTCCCCCTGCAGCCTTTGGGTGTCCTGCATGGGGGTGAGTATTTGTCCCATCTTGTCATGGGTTTGCTGGCAGGCTCCCAGGACTCTGGAGATGGCCTCCTGGCCAGTCGTGTCTTATACCTGCCTCATTCCTTGGCCCAAGATTGCCCTCCCACTGGCCCTTGCCCCCTGTGCCTGAACCCCTGGTGCAGTGTGCCCCCTCCCACTGACAACAGGACCGTCATTGTCTTCGGTTTGCACTGTTGACTCCAGCCCCCGTCCTGTGGGGCACACTGATGTTTGATGTGACCTTGGGACACAGGGATGGGAAGGTGGGCTCTGCTGTGCATTGGCTGTCACAGGGGAGGTGGTTTCAGTTGAGAGCAGGGTGAGGCTGGTGCTGGTGGACTGACCACTCATGCCTGATGGGCCAGGTTCGTCGTCCATGTCCAAACTTCCAGGGGAGTCCTCCCCTATTGAACCTGCTTCCAGGCCTGGGCATTCTGTCACTGGGCTCCTCTGCTGTGTGGCAGTACTTGGGAGACCTGTGAAATGAGAGCTATTGTGTCAGATGATGGTATTATGGCAGTGACACACATGGTTGTATGGCATCATTAACTGGATTTGCAGGGCAGTAATGGCATTTACAGTTACCAGTCCACTGCTTGTGTTATCATCAGTGGAATGTTGCAATGGGCCTATTTTGGAGGATAGTTAATGTTTGTCTTGTTACTTTCATTGCCATGTACTGATTTGCATTCCTTATACTTATTGGTGATGGGGAGTGACATGGTTTAACTTGCAATTGCAGAGATGTGATGTGGATGCAGCAGTCATGCAAGGGTAGGGAGTGTTCATTGTGGTAGTTGTGGTACTTGTTGGACTGTGAGGTATCTATCCACTAGGTGAGTCTGTGAGGGAATGGTGTCAGTATGGTGATGTGGCATGCTAGGGTGGGTATTGGGTCCATGGTCGGTTTGTGCACTTTTGGTTGGTGTGAGGGGGTGTTAGGGTGATGGGGGTACATGCTGTGCATGGGACATGTTGGTCGGGAGTACAGTTGACTTACCAGTGTCCAGTCCACTAGGTATTCCCGTCAGCCCTTCTGGATGTAGATTGGCCAGGACATTCTCCTCCCACAGTGACATTTCTGGGGGAGCCAGTGGGGGCCTACCACCAATCCTCATGATGGCAATTTGGTGCCTGGAAGCCATGGCCTGTACCTTCCCCATAGGTCATTCCACCTCTTACTAATGTCCTCCCTTGTGGATGGATGGTTCCTCACTACATTCACCCTGATGACTATCCTCTGCCATAAGTCGTTCTTCCGGGCTACAGATGTCTGCTGGACCCATGCTCCAAACAGTCAAGGCTCCACTCTGACGATTTCATCAACTAGTACCCTCAGCTTCTCTTCTGTGAATCATGGGTTTTTGGTGGTGCCTTGGTGGTTCTGTTGTGGGTGGGGGTGTATGTTGTGCAGGGATTCTGGTTGTGCTGTTTTTTGATGTGAGTTTGTGTAGTGACATGTGCGTGTGCTTTGTGATTATTGTTTGCAGTGGTGTGTTGTGTGATCCTTGTTCAGTGTGATGGTGCCTGTGGTATCTCGGTGCAGTGCCTCCTTTCAGTGTGCTCTTGCCTCATTCTGTCAGAGTTTCTGGTAGCAAAGGGTTCTGGGTATGTGTGGGGGATGTTTTGTAGTGCCGTGGACAGGTGTGTGTATATGTCTCAGGTGTTTGGTAATGGTATTGTCCAGTGTGGTGTAGTGTTCTGGTGGTAGTGCCTTTTTTCCCACAGCGGTTCAGACTGCCAATGGATTGCCACTGTGTTGGAACCGTGGTGCTGATTTGTGAATCTTTATTTGGCAGGCAGAATATTCTCCGCATGGTGGTGCTGGTGGTGCAGCCGCCTGCTTCACGCCATCGTTTCAGCCATCAGTGTCATTTTTTGGGTGTATTTTGGGAAGTGTTGTGTGGGTGACTCGTAATGTGGTGGTCTTCAATCCCCATCACTGGCGGTCTTTCGGCTGCCACTTGCACGACGGTCTTCGGTAATGACCGCCAAACTCGGAATGACCACCTGAGTCTGTCCAGTCCCTATCTCTTACAAGTGCCAAAAACCTGATAATATAGGGCTGAATGCCCATAGAACCTTGCTGAATCTCCAACAACTCATTAAGTCCAAATTATTGCTGATCCTGTCGTCCAATCATGGATATGAAGGAGTTTATCAGGAGCTCATTGTAATTTTCGAGCAAGGGGCTTCCTTTGACAACCAATGGAGTAGCCCAGACGAGTGTATTCCCAGTCAAATTACTCATGACAAATCCTACTTTGGAGTGATCAGTGGAATAAATGTGATATTTGAATTTGAAGTATATCATGCAATAATCCAACAGTTCATTGCACTTTTGAGGGCTTCAATCAAAGTTATGCTGAGGCAGTGCAATAATGAAGGGTCACATTGCTTCTCTGTCAAATTACCAAAGAGGACCGGAGAGATACATTTTTAGAAGTCAAAGCCTGAACTTGGGCTGTCAATGTGTTCACAGCGATCAATAAATCCTGAACTTGATTTATTGTAACAACTGAGCTTGATGAGATTGTCACAGTTGCTCACGCCTTACCAAGGCTGGGTTCTCATTAGCATAAGGATCTGGTATTCACTTGGTACTCTAGTAAGACCTGCACATCAGACTGGCTTCCTCAGACTTCAGAGTTCACATTGGTTAGAATTCACTCTGTAGAAAGAAAGAAATGTTGAGGTTCTGGAAAACCTATATTCCGGAGGGAAAACCCAAGAGGTTAAAAAAACAGCTTCTGGAATTTTCAGGCAGAAAACAGAGCTAAGTTGTGTCAGCAACAAAAGCAAGTCCAATATAGCAGCACAGGATCCATTCAATGTGAACAACATGAAATACACGTTGTGTCACAATGAAGTAGCCCCATGAGCCAATTTTTACCTAAAAGAAAGAAGAAGCTAAGCCAAGAACTGGAAATAGTTAACCGTCACCTCGGAGTGGCCATTCATAATGAAAAACATGAAGTTCAGCACTTACTTCCAAGGTAAGAACTGTCATGGAATTCAAGTACACAAGGATTAGGATTCTAGTAGGAGACACACTCCACTAGCCTGAGCCAGCGAAAGGCGCTACGCCTCTGTTCAGTGAGTACATCTCCAGCAAGGTAAGTGAGTAAAAAAGCCAACCAGTTGGGCAGGGAAAGCAGTACCCAATAATACGAGTGGAGACGTGGTAACATGCGAACTGGACTGACCTAAGGTAACAAATAGTGTTAATAAAATGGCCTCCGTGCACTCCCATCAAGACAAAATAATTTATAGTTGGGAAATACCATTCTGTATAGGATTTTCTGAAAGTGTGAAGGCTTCCTTTTACTTCAATGTATGTTAATATTTTAGAAAACCTCGATAACATTTCCACAGAATATTCTGCACAGCATCTACACCTGACACCTAATGTAGGCTTCCTTGGCTTCTTAGTAGGCTTCCTTTGCTTCTTAATTCATGTGCTCCTGACTATAAACTAAATTTGACACCTGAAAGCAATCTGTATTGTTTACAACGGCCTTTCTAAGTGTTTAGCTCATTCACTCTCCAAAAATTTAGGACCATACCTGGTTGCAGCTTTCCGCATTTATCAGGCCGTTGCTCAGTGACGAAATTGAGCACGTTCTAATTGGACTTTGCTTTTTCAAGATAGTAATGTTACATTTGTACCTAAAGAAAATAAGGAGTTCGATACGCATGTACGTTTTTGTATCTTCATATATTGTCCTAATTCTTCCCAATTAAGGTACTACCTAGAAGCAATTTCCCAAACTGTATTCTCGAAAGTGAATAATAAAATACTTTTATTTCCAGCTGGAATATTTGCTATACAGTTTAGGGTATATGTTGGCTTTTCCATTTTTCATAGTTGCTCACATACGCCACCTGCTGACAGAACAGCACTCTTTAGTTCGACGCAAATTGTCTCTTCAGGCATGCAAGCTGACTGCCCATGGAATTCTCATTTTCTGTACCAGGCATGTACGTTCTGCCGTTATTTAATTTTACGCTTTTATATTCAAGGGTTTCCATTGGACAATAATATGTCTTAGGTAAGCTTCCTGACTTTATAATCACCAGGCACAGTGTGATTCATTTTATGGCGTATATTCTGCATGCAGTACACTGGAGTCTTTGTATTGTATATACCCTATTGCACTTTCCCATAAACGCACTGTTGCGATTCAGGAAATGAAAATGATAAGATTCTTCATGATATAAAAATACCCATTTTTTTATGATGCTGGAACCTGCCTCGCCTGTCTTTTCGTCTCAGGTGAGAATGCTAATATATTTATTCAGCATCCTGATTTCCATTTTATCTGTTCAAATCAGCAAATGATGGATATGCAAAACAAACTCTGTATTGAGGAAAATGCTTGCCACGCACCCTTTGGGCAGCGATGAATATGACATTCGTGTTATGCTGTAGAGAAAACAAGTATTTCCACAGATTAGCTGTTGCGCCTCATGGTAAGTTGATTTCAATGTTTACCCTGAAATGCGGCTACAAGAATGTTGCAGGCAGCAGGTATTCCCCTCTATGCATCACTTCACTTTTTCTCCTGTCTGCAAAGGCTTCAGAGCCATGTCTACCACCATTGATGCACAATTCAGATTTGTACCAGAGGTGATGTGTAGATACCTGATTTCTGGCAGGACGTTTTTTTAAAGCACGCATCATTGGCGCTGACTTTCCGTGTAACCATCTTGAATAAAGAGAGATAGACATTGAAACTGGCAATCAGTTGCGCTTGAACGGAGTTTGGTATATCATTTGCATTGCTTGCCTTCGTAATCATGCATAACTTTCTTTGGATGAGGACATGCATGAAAATAAAATTCACTCTCACGTGATTTGTGGCCTCTAGACTCTTTATTAGATTACATGTGTTTGTACCTTCTACAGGAAACCAGTCGATTTTAGAATAAGCAAGTTATTTTTTTTAATTTATTCATTACATTTTCCTTTGCAAAAGGTGGACCTATATGTTTTTTTTATAACTATGGCATTTTGTAAATTTTGCTTAATATTCACTGCTTATCAAAAGACCAGTTCTGCTGCATTCCGCCTAAACCTCGTAAAAGGACTTTAGGGCGCCCTTCGGAGGCAAAGCAAGTTATTTCTGCACATGGAGCTCCAAATTGAGCAAGGTCCTCAAAGTCAGCAGATCTTGTCAAATGTGGCTCTAGCGAGGAACAATCTAGAAGTCAGGGATGGGTATTAGACCATTGAATGGAAATAGCTGAGGGTGGAGCTAGATCAGGAAGTGGAAATAGTTGGGGATCTTGCATTAAAACTAGGGGTGGACATGACTCATGTAATTCAGTATAGCCTAATCACAGGAATTACCTACAAAATCTGCAAGATTACTTTTGAATTTAGCGAGAAGAGTAATTTTCCATTTTCTTAGCACAAAAATGCCCCTCATGTCCAAAATGGACACCTGGATGCATTTTGCACTAAATAAATAGTGCTAAATACAACAGTACACAAAAGCGAGTACACGCAGCTGCTAGTGCCTGTTAAATGTGCTCGTGAGGTAGGATTTTTCCCCAACTTCCTACTGACATTTAGTTCCATTTTCATTTAAAAAAATGGACACAAGGATGCATTTTGCACTAAAAAATAGTGCTAAATACAGCAGAACATAGAGCAAGCAGCAACTCACATTTGATTAATATGCTCTTGCATTGGGAATTTTCCCCCCAACTTACTCTTAATTACATGAGAAGGAATAATAGCTTAATTAGCGGTAACTCGGTATCAAAGAGTTGCACAAAATTACTGCATTAACTCCAATTACTCTGGCATAATTAAAATTCCGCCAAGGCCTAACCAAAACCCTAAATCACATTCCCATACCCTAAATCACATTCCCACACCTACTGTACATGCCATCACAATTATGGGGGATTAGTGTTTTCTGCTTAAAAGCACACTCTACGCTAATCATTTTTGAGGCAAATACAAGAATAATATTTTCTCCATGACATATTGGTAAATATTGAGCTTTTCTTAGCTTTTAGTGAAACATTGTAAGTCCTTTTGAAAACGTCAAAGGTTATGAGCCTGTCAGATGCAAAAAAAGACACTCACATGGGACAGTAGAAGTCACACAAAAGATCACCCAAAAAGGTGTTAATGTACATGGGTGGACACAACTGTGAGTGTGCACAATTCTAACAACAATCATTTTACTTGGACATACTCAATAAATATTCCAAATAGACAATCAGAGACAGGCTGCAGGCACTAAAAGTTGCATTTTCAAAATTGTAACAATACATCCGACATTGCCATTAAAGAGGATTTATCGTTACAATTCCATAGGTACTAAACATGACATTTGCAGCTTATTGAATGTAATAAGGAAGGGATTAGGCCTCACAGTAACAAACGTGGAAGTTTTTCACTACCAGGACACATAAACTTAAAAGTACGTGTCCTACGTTTTAATTACACAACACCCTGCCCTATGTGCAAACTAGGGCCTTCCTTAGGGGTGATGTGTAATTAAAGGGGAGTTTAAGGCTTGGCAAGAGAGTTTAAATGCCAGGTCGACGTAGAAGTGTGGCACTGCATTCAGCCTGGAATGTCAATCCTGGGATAAGTTTTAGAGGGCTACTTACTTGGGTGGCACAGTAAGTGCTGCAGGTCCACTGGTAGCATTCAATTTCCAGTCCTGGCGTATATGGTATACCACTCTATAAGGGACTTACAAGTAAATTATATATGCCAATTGGGTATATGCCAATCAAACCATGGTTTAGGGTTTCAGCACAAGCATTTTTGCACTGGTTAGCAGTGGTAAAGCGCACAGAGGTGTAAGACCAACAAAAATGAATTCAGCAAAAATTGGAGGGAAAAAGGCAAAAAGTTTGGCGGTGACCCTGAAGGGAGGGCCATGTCTAACAACTTGTTAACCATTTTTTAGCATGCAACTAACATTTATGTGTCCTGGTGCTTTTGACTGCTTAGAGCAAGACATATTTAAGTAGGTATGTTTTAATATATTCCTGAAGACCACATGAATATTGGGTACATGTAACTGCATTGGTAAGGTGTTCCAAATATATGTGCAACTTTAGAAACACAAAAAGATGATGGATGGAGTACTGAAAATTTTCAAACACTCACCTCCAGTCATCGATCTGGGTTTAATCCATCATTCTTTTGCTCAACATGCCACCCCAGTTTGGACCCAGCCATATGCAAATCAGTCTTGACCCTGTTCCCCTGGGAACGGTTCAACCCGAACTGCCAGGCCAGGTCCTCCCTGGACCGGAAACAAGCATCATGGGACCGGTTTCAGGGTAACACCGTTCATCAGCCAGGCTAGCTGGAATCGAGTGGCACAGTGAGCACAGGACCCACGTTCATCATTTGTTTGTTTGTTTTTGCCACCCTAAGAGTGCCAGGTATGCCCATATGTGGGTCCCAGGCTCACTATGCCACTGGATTCAAGCTAGCCTAGATGATGAAGGGTGATTCCAGGAACAAGGAATTCTTTTGGTGTTTGAAAATGGAGGCTGTTTAATAATGCCATACTCTGTGCCAGCAAAAATGTAGAGTACAATTTGAAACATTGCATTACGTGTTGGACGGTTGAACCCCCACAACTTCAATACGGCAGTGATGAGACGGCCGTCAAGGCAGTGGCCTCGCCACCGTTGTATTACGATGTTTCCACTGGACTGACCATCGGAAACCAGTGTATGAGGGCATTTCTGCCTTTCAGCCAAGCAGAAACGGTGCAGCAGCAGCCTCCGGGAGCCAAGGCCAATGCTGTTGCACACAACATCCTCGGAATGCTCACTGTCTGCCATAGCAGACAGTGTGCAATCCGAGGGTGCTGGCAGGGGGCCCCCTGTACTGCTCACAACATGGTCGTGGCCAGTGCAGGGGCCCCCGGTTTCCCCCAACACTGCCTTTCTGCCAGCCTTTTCATGGTAGGGACCCAGGCTGGCAAAAAGCAAGGTCGCGATCAGCACGGCGATGCTGAACTCGGCACTGCCATGGCTGATCGCAACTTTCACTGCCTCCAACCCGTTGGGATACCTGATCCGGGTGGAGGTGGTGGTCTCCTTGTGTGCGGCGGTCCAACTGCCACCACGAGTTTGTCGGTCCGACAACTGCCAAACTCATAATGAGGCCCTTAATGTCTTGACCCCTAGTTCAACAATGATCTCAAAATACAATGGTATTAGCAATTTCATGTGGCCATATTTTACATGCAGTAATTACTGAACTACCTATCGTTACTTATTTAGGATAAACCACTACAGGGGACATTTTCCTCAAAGTAGAGAGAAACGCAATATGAAGATAATGAGATATCATGTCACAAAAGAAAAAAAAATTCATAAGTATTAGAACAGCAAGTGTTTTAAAATGATCACAGTTATCCGTCCTCATTTGACTGTACAATTGTCATTAGAAGATTACACGAAACATGCAATGCAATGTATAAGTTTAGTTATATAAAATGTCCGTTGGCCTTATGATATGTGGAGCAATATAATGTCCAAAAAAGATGGGCACAGCATAAATCTCATGTTCAGACTATGGCTCATTAGCCAGGGCCAAGGTGGCGGTGTCACTGCCAACAGGCTGGCGGTGAAGACCACCACATTATTTGATGCACGGTTGGCCTCTGCCAACCCGCCACATCTCTGTTCAGACTTCCAGGGCAGTCGGACCTGCTGGGCCGGTGATGAGCATCTCTGACCCGGCGGTCCACAGAAGACCGCTGGCGGTATTAGGAGCCTTCTTTCCACCAGGCTTTTTGTGGTGGTAGCATGGCCACGAAAACCCTATCGAAAAGGCTAACAGTGACGGGGAACTTCTTCCCTGACACCGGCAGATGACTCATCCACCCCTCCCAGCAAGCACAATACTCCCCCCCAACCCTCCTTCAGGTACAGTGCCCCCTCCCCCACCAGGTACAGCGTTCCCCTCCCCAACTCCCCCACCAGGTAGAGTGCCCCCCACCTGCCCACCAGGCACGGCTCCACCTTACCCCCACCAGGTATAGTGCCGCCCTCCCCACATACATGCACACGCACACAGATACCCACACGCACCCCGCATACACTCATTCACCAACACTGACATACACGCATTCACTCACATGCATCCATACACGTATTCACTTCAACACTCATACTTGTATTCACCACAACACTCATACTCGCATTCACCACAATTTTCATACACACATAGACACTTACATTCATACACTCATACACACTTACATGCACACATACACACACACTTACATAGACACATTTACATAGACACACACATACACACTTACATGCACACACGCAGACAACACCCACTCACACACACAACTCCCCCTACCCTGTCGGACGATCAACTTACCTTGTCCTGGGAGGAGATGGTCCGGCAGGGAACGGGAAGGGGCGCTTCCACCTTCGGCAGGGCCCCGCCATCAGGACACCACCAGGCCGTATTACATGTTGTAATACGGCGGGCGGAGTCCTATTGGCAGGGGGGTGCCAGTCGTGGTACTGCCCCAGCGCCTCCACCCGCCAACACGACTACTACTGGATTTCCACCCAAGATGTGGAGGACTCATAATATGGTGGGGGGAAGACCACCAGCACTGGCAGTCTTCTGGCAGCCGTGGCAAAAAGGCCGCCAAAGTCATATGAGGGCCTATGTATGCACTTTCACCTAGTCGTGCAAGTCAATTGCATAAAAACTCAGAATCAACATTAAAAAATTGCTTCAGCTAATAAATGGATCCAAAGTCACCGGACTTTGGATGCTGTTTTAATCTTCGAAAAAGGATCATGTTAGGTACCATGGTTTTAACACCATTGTTTAGTTTGCTTTATTAATTTTACTTTTTAATTACTGCATAGAAACTTTGTGACATACAATGAAGAGGCAAGAATCCATCAGGGACATTGATCCCATAATGAAACTTCAAATGATGATGGTGGGCTCTAAGTAGTTTCAAGATAACTCAGAAATAGATAGCTGTTCAAATTTTACCTCTAACTAGTTATGTCTTAGAATGATTATAGGTCAGATGTGCTAACAACCAGGTTCACAAAAAGTGGTGGCAAATTGCACACAGACGTTTTGTGACTCGTCTCTGTTTTTGTGATGAAATCTATGTAGTAATAGTCTGTGCCACAAAAACGCTGTTTGGTGGGGGGGTCGCAGAGTTGCTAGCCTAATGAATATTAATTCGGCAGGTCACTGTTTGCAACCCTCTGGGATTATCTGCAAGCACAGAGAAGACTGCCTGAAAGAAACAGCAGACCATCATCCCTGTGCTTGTATTCCCCAAAAGGAAACTTTTTATTTGTAGCAGCCCATTATACTTAAAGGAACTGGTTCTGCTTAAAAAAAGTTCCTTCCTTTTTGAGAAGACACCATGGGGGATTAGACAGAGGTCCCCTTAATAACTCCCCTTTTATGTACCTTCCTAATTTTAATTTGGTATGAGTTACTAAACCTATTTTGCAAGCCAGAAAACTTGTAAAATAAGTTTAGGACATTGTAAATCACCATTTAGCATACTCAAACCTTGTGATTTTGCAAAAGCGAAATAGATTTGTGCCTTTGGCCATTTTCTTAAAATTTGCATTTCTGCTCAGAGGTTTATCAAGCACAACTCACTTTTTTATGGAAAGTCTGGTATTAAAAAAGCTACTCACATTAATAAAGCAGGAAAAATATGATGCCTAGCCACAACTAATATGTTCACTCTTTTGGACAGTCTGATCAGGTTTTGCTTAACGACTGAGGTCCTGATGTACAAATAGTCAGGTAGCCAAAAGGAGTTGCAAAGGGACAAAAGACCACCATTTCTACGTTTGCATTCCCAATTGGTAAACGTTTTGTTAAAGCAGACCAAGTTCTGAGCACTTCTGTAGAAGCCATTAGTCCTTTGTACGTAGGAGAGACACAGTTGTTGCAACGACTTGTAGAAGGCCCTCAACAGGTTACCCATTGGGAAGCTACATCACTGTCTTCATTTTGCTCACGCAAACCCAGATGTCTGTCTGTGGATGAATGCCTGTACCTAAACACATCTGTCTTAAAAATAACTGTAAGTCACACCATGGGGCATGCCAGCAGTCAGGTCACAAGCCTTGACCATTACACAAGTGCAGTGCACTTTTCCACCTGATGTCACATCAAGGGCATTTATATCCACATTGTGGCTCAAAACTCTAGGCCTACCTGTCGTGTCCCTCATTGCTACTGCAGTTGTACATGCCAAATGACATGCTATGGTGCATGAGGGAATATGTCAGACAAAAAACAATGGTGACAAACTCCTATATATGGCACAACGTGAAAAATATCCCTATTGTGAATGTACTATTCCACAAGCAGTTTGTCATGTACATATATGTGAGGGAATTCATACACCATCCCATCAATGAAACCGCAGCTTACAAATGTATACTAAAGAGAAAGGGACACATGCTGACATGTAGTCACAAGTAATGTTGGCAACAGTGATGGTACAGAAATCATGTCAATGGACATTACCCACTTACCAAGGGAAAGTAATGATCTATAGCTGCATCCAAATAACAATGTAAGCCCAGTCACATGTATGTTGGACACCTTCACATTTCAGACTGGAGAGAGGCACCAGCACCCATCATACACTGAAAACAAGTGGCCTCTGGGAGTGAGGGGGTCCGATGCCAACATAAACATCCACCCAGGAACATGGCAGGGGACAGTGATTCATCACCTACTTACCTTTGGGCTGGAACACTGAGGACTAGTGGTCTCCTGCATAGAAATTACACACAATACAACAAAAAACAATACATGATTGATCAATGTACCCAGTCATGTGTGGTCCCTGCAGAGCAAGTGGTTTGAGGATTACACTCAGTTTTGTCCTAGACCGCTGGTCCAGTAGGCAAATCACATGCTTATACAACACATGACATGTCAACACAATCAATCTCTCATCTACTATGTGACATGTGGCTCATCCCTAATTGTCAGGGGAATCTGTTAGAACCTCACTCAATCACTTGGCAATGGGACAAGCAGGAATATGCCCTTTAACCACCCCCTTGTGGCTGCTGTTATGCCCTCAAACATGGTCAAACAGGCAGCCTGCCCACGTTGGGAGGACAGCCCTAGCTGGGCCTCTGGAATCTTCTTGGCTCAGCATCTCAGGTCCTCTCACCTTTTTCTGCAGTGGGTTCTCCGATGGCCGTGGACTCCCAGGGTTCGCACTTTCCTAGCGATGGCTCTCCATACCCCCTTCTTTTGATGGACGTTGGCCTGCATGGATGTAAAAGACAGATCAAGAGATCATGTTCACCAGTTTAATCACTTATGGTTGAGTCCCATACATATCAGTAACATCAAACTAGAACTTTCCTATTTGTCAATACGCCCAAAGTGTGACATATACAAGCCAATGAGTACAGGGCCATGACTACAGACATACATTTCCCAATTTGCAGAACAACCCACCACCCTGCTCAGGCCCTACAATGACAAAGCAAGCTTAATGTCATCATGTGGGACATGCTCTAGCAAACTCACTGAATTTTGAGCCACTATGAATCACATCACCCCTCTGTGGCTTCTGAATGGTAAACTCCTAAGGCATGAATGGATCAACACATTCATACTCTGTGAGAATGACTCTCTACATACAGTCCCTACAGGCTACTGCCAGACTACAATCTTCAACATTGCACACGGGTAACAATGAAGGGACTGGCATGGTGGGTGTATAAAGTGTCTAGCCTGTATATGTGTGGACATTTACAATGACAAATGCAAGCTCATGCCACTTCAGGGGTGAGGTTCTTTGTTATGTATCTGCACCACAGAACACACTTATAGACACACTCTCCATCCTGCAGAGATATAATCCAAAAACAAAGGTGTGCCTTGTCATTTTCTGCTATGTGACCAAGCTACAGAGTCACATATCATGGTCTCCCAGGAATCAACACACTGTCTGCACTGTGGGACTGTCAGTTATGCAATAAGCCTGCACAGAGCAAATATGACCTGTGTGAAGGAAACAGGGCTGTGGGAGAAAGGGACCTGTCTTGGGCAGAGACACACATTGACAATGATGCTAAGTGTACATGTGCAATAGATCCGTAACTCACCCCTTTACCTTTTCCTAAACTGATCAAAGGAATGAGGCATTCTATGCAGCATATTACACCAGAGTCTCATAGTGGCCACATGACAGGATCTGCCAGGTTACAGGGAGCGGGCACAGTGCCACATTTGCATAGGCGCTGTGACTCCACACCAGCCTACTAATACCCTTACTGAGAGATACATGTGACAGGTCATGATCTCTGCAGGCTGAACAGACAGAACCTACATGGCACCACATCCCCCTCACTCCCATGCATGGCAGTACATCATGTAGCCAACAGCTACTTGGCATGTGGTGTGTGTGGCAACCTGAAGGGAAGAGAGAGTGATGACATGCCTTACAAATCACAGTCTAGCAAGGGCAGATGTGTGAACAAATCTCTGTGGCAACATACACATTGCTCATATTACTCACAACTGACTCATCCAACATGCAAACTCAGCTCATGCTGTTATGCACATACATGTTGTCGGACATATACAACAATCATGAGGAAAGAGAACAGTGATGGCAGTAATGCCTCCTAACCTAGTTATGTGCATCCAACACAAGGAGGATCTAGGAAACCCAAAATCACACACAACACAATGTGAATGAACTCAACATATGGACCAGGCCACCAATACCTGCACATTGACTCTTCCATTGATGCCACACAGACTGCACCTACAGGCACACAAGTAGCCAACCTGGCACACATGGCCACATTGTAGCCTGTGAGGAGGGTAAGGATGATGAAGTACAGAGAACACTGTGCACATGAGGTATTTACCTGCTCCTCTGCTGCACCTTAGAGCTGTTTATACAGGGATAGGACCTTGTCTACTAGCCTCTCTAGCTCCTCTACAGAGATGGCTGGGGCCGTATCACCTGCTGCATGTGGCATGAATGCTCCCAGAGTTGGTACCCAGCAATTTGATAGTGGAGGTCTTGCTGACAGCAATGTCAGGAGTGAAGTGAGGGAATCTGCAGAACATGGCAGTCACGTCTGCTACGTATGTGGTTGTCACTGTCGGCAGACTCAGCCATTGGCCCACAACTGGCAACAATGTTAGCCTATGGCTGTGTCCGCCGCAGTTGCAACCGCTTACCACCATGACGACTTCTGCTGGCGGTCATGGGCAGTTCCTAATGACCAGTGGAGTAGTTCAGTCCGCTGCCATTTTAGAAACCTAAAATGTGGTATTGGGCGTCAAAAACTGTGTCACACCTCTAAAAAAGTTGTTTTGAGCACACAAGCATGCTTATCCTGTCTTGTCATGTAGATCATACAACTCACCATTGTACTATGTAGGATGACAATTTACAGTTGGGCATAGTCCACACTTGTGAATGGTCAGTTTTGAGGGTGTGACATCCTATCACATTCCAAGGTGCATTCATGATGCATAGTTCTGTTTTAGGTCCTTATACACAATGGCCCTGATTACAACTTTGGAGAAGGTGTTAATCCGTCCCAAAAGTGACGGTAAAGTAACGGATATACCACCAGCCGTATTACGAGTCCATTATATCCTATGGAACTCGTAATACGGCTGGTGGTATATCCGTCACATTTGGGACGGATTAACACCTCCTCCAAAGTTGTAATCAGGCCCAATGTCTTCACATGTGTGGCAAATCAAGGGGGTCACATGTGACCATTGTGTCATTAGCAACTGTGCTGTGTACTGTTTGCCATGTCCATCCCTTCTTATTTGTCTTGTCACATGTTATCATTGACATGAATTATGCATGTAGCTGGGGACACAATGACTGATGTCAGAACTCATTTCTTGTCATATATACGTATCCAGAAAGAGGGAGGATGTGATAACCACTTGTCTACTGTCCACTGGCAGACCTACAGACCAGGGAAGAATGCCACATAATCTTCCTTTACCGACTGAATTGGCAAACAATAGTGGACTTATGTTGTCAGTTGGAGCCAGGTCTAATGCCAGCTATTAGTAATCCAACTAGTATTGTATAATGGTCATGTCAATGTTGCATTTCCTAGCCACATGGTCCATCCAACATAGAGTGACCCAAACTGCTGGTATGAACCAAGTTATGTTCAGTCTGGTGCTGAAGGATGTCCTCTCAGCAATGTTGAAACACATTTCCAGGTAGATCCATTTTTCCCACCATGAGGATCTAGCCCATGTGAGGCTGACTTTCATGGCTTTGGATGCATCCCACACATGGTGGGGGCCATTGATGGCACACTTGTTGGCTTGGTACCACTGCATGCCAGTGAACAAGTATACCACAATAGAAAGAGCTTCCATTCCATCAACATCCAAGTTGTATGTTTGGCGGATCTATACATATCACAGGTCTGTGCCCATCGTCTGGGTTCAGCCCATGATTCCTTCATAATGCAGAGCAGCACTAACCCACAGCTGATGTCAGGGTCTGAGGATTGGTAAGCCACATCTGTCCTGTTTGTGTGTGCACAATGTCTGGGCCACAATTCTGATGAAAAGGACTCATTGTTGCAAATATGTACCATTCCTTATAAGGAAACTCTGTATATCGAAACCATCCTTGTTTGTTGACGCCAAAAAGGAATCCAACTACACCAGGGGAATTCTGCTTCAATGAGGCCCATGGATAAACACAGTTGCAAGTGGAGCGGGCTTTTGGGCCCCTGAAGGCCAGATTTAGGTGTTTGGACCGCACTGGTGGAGCCCACCTCTACTCACCCAGAAAAGTGATTCAGATCATTGTGGCATGCTGCATGCTCCACAACATTGCCCTGCAGAGAAATATCCCCTACATCCTAGAGGAGGGGGAGACTACAGTGCAGCTCGGTGAGCCTCCTGAAGTGCCAAGTGAGGATGACAGTTGTGAAGGGTAAGGAGCTGACTTGCGATAAGATCTCATCTTTAAGCCACTTTTCATGAGTGTAAGTATGTCATGTGATGTAATGTCTGTGAATGTAGAATGTGTGGAGAAGACTGTTTCGACAAAACAATGGTGTGCTACTGCTCTGCAATGATCAGCCAACGAATGGTTGAAGAGTTAGCTTTTGAAGTATCCCCAGCCTTGATGGAGCTACTTCATTTGTGTCATTCACATTGCAATGTAATTTCCTTGCTATGTGACATCTGTCATAGGCATTTGTCAAGCCTCTACTTCTTGTTTTGTCTTTGTCCAAGTACCTTCACCACAACATCCTTATGTGGGCATTTCAGAGTTGTGACATTGGCAGGTATATGATGCTGTTCCGACATGTGAAATGGACATGGATTGTTCCAGGTAATATATATCACAGAGTTAGGGGATATGAGACCAGTGTCAAGGCAGCTTGAACAGTGTTTGGGTGGAAGATCTGAAGTGCACATCATACTTGTTTTTGTGCTGTATTGAAACAATGGCATCATGTGTGTGATCATGTGGGCATGAAATATGTAGTAATCAATTTCAAGCAAGGCATTCACCCTTCACATTGGATAAAAACTCTTCTTGCATTGCCTGTATGTAGCTGTAGATGTGTCTCATCATTGCAGGCCACAGTGCCTGTGCCACAACACTGATGTATGTTTGTGTCATACCACCAGAGGCATGATCATTGGATTATGATGGGCCTTTGATCAGGGAATGTTGTTCTGCCCTCTATCTGTATCGTGCACTATGTGATGTTGGATTTCTTTGGTTTGGTATGTGATAAGGCTCAAGCTGGTGATACCATCCACTTTTCTGTTTGCCTATTCTACAGGACAATGTTTAATGAGGCCCTTCCTTCTCTGATCTGCGGGTTGTACCTTGGGATATCTACCTTGAAACAATGAGTCAGCCATTCTTGGCCAGGCAGTCCAGACATATGGACAGCCTTTGTGCTGTACAGTGAAATAAGAAATTTGGTGTGACCAGACCCTTGTAGTAATGTGTTTTTGTGTGTTGTTAGTAACCCTTAGCAGGGCACTGTACCTGGTACACATCCCTCCCTGCATTTGTATCTTGTGTCTTTCTCATTTACTTCACATGATCTTACATATCTACATGGCAAAATGTGGAACAAAAGAAAGCAGACAAATACTTTGTGATAGGTTGATTTATTGTAAAATTGTGGTATACAAGTGATTTGGTGCATGGTTGGAAAAAACAATGAAGGGTTCAGTCATGGGGGATGAAATCATTGGAGTGGATGCTACACAATTGTCAGTCCAAAGTCCAGTGTACTCCTCACATAGGAAATGGGAGGTGGTTGAAGAACAGCCAACAGAGTGAACATGTGGCACAAAAAGGAGTGCATTTAGGAAGAGGTCACTTGGTGGCAGTGGTGGGTGTCTTGCCATCTGCACCTCCTGGCTTCTTTGCTGGACGTCCCCACTTGTGTATGGAGTGATTTGCTGCTACAGCGGCAGGCCTGTCTGTGATGGGTTCTTCCCATGACAGGGCCTCCCTTCCAGTAGCTGGCACTGATGAAGGGTCTAGTGTTGGTGTGCTAAAGGAAGGGGTAGATTGTTGTTGGTGATCCCTGATCAGGGTACTGTTAATGTCTCCCAACACTGCTGTTAAGGAGGCCAGGTTATTATTGGTGGCCTCCCACTGTTCATGTGTCTTCCTATGGATGTCCCTCTGCAGGTGCTTGAGCTGCAAGTACCTGGCCCATCATGCCTTGGGGCTCCTGATAGGCTCCCCAGATATGGCTGATGGTGTCCTGACCAGGAGCATCCCCAGTGGTCTCACCCCGCTGGCCCACACCATCTCTCCCACACACCCTACCCCCATGGGCCTGTGCCCCAGTCACAGGGTGAACACTACTACTGGTTCCAGGACCATCATTGTCCGAGGTGTTTGGCTGTGACACAGGACCTTGGACTATTGGGCATAAGATGGTTGCCGTTGTCCTAGGGACACAGGTTGGGAGGTGAGTGGCTGCCTTTGATGTTGAGGCAATTGGGCTGGGAAGTGTTGATGTGGCCACAGTGAGACTCACTGTTGGGGTCTGACCAGGTTGTCCAGATGGGTCTGAACCGTCCTCTACATCCAGACATCCAGGAATGTCTTCTTCATTGAGGGCTTCAGCCATGGGGGTGGTGACAGTCTCATCTGTGGCTTCCGTGTGCCCAGAAACAATGTTACAAGTTGTATTGTGACATATGCCTCCAAAAGTTTACAGTGACAATTTGCAAAGCCCATGTACATATTTGATTTGCAGGTTATCCTATTGTGACAGGTAGCCGTGCTATTGGTTGCACTGACCTGACATTTATGAAGCATGCCAGTTCCATGTAAGGCAAGCAGCTGCTGAATTTAGCAGGTCATTAGCACTTGGAAAGATGGCCTGAGAATGCCATCTTGCCACCAGTGCAGGCAAAGCAGTGGATGAGCAGGATGTGCCTTTGACCATTTGAAGCCTAGTTGGTTGTGGTTTAGGTAGCCCCAGGAGTTTGTTGTGTATGTGATTGGAGTCATCATGTGGTCAGTGCTTTGTGAATGTATCTGCTGCCAATACCATTCTGGTGATGCATTTTGAGGCCTTGGTGATCATTCTTGTTGCACACTGGGTGAGCATTCCTTCCTGTCCTTAATGGTTTCATCTAGGCCTAGCAGTTCAAGATAGAGCTAGGTGGCAAGACACATCTCAGAGTTGTACATGACCTGTATCTTGGTCCCTCCCAGGTGAGTAAACTTTTGGAAATGAGCAGGCAAAGGGTTTTGGACAAGTAACCACTGTTCTGCTATCTGGAATCACTTGGAGTACCTCCTGGGAGTTGCATTCAGGTCACTCCCTCTAGGCCTCAAAACTTGACAAATGTTATCCTCCCAGGTGAGTAGACCTCATTTGAGAGTTCACTAACAGATGCATTGGGGCAAGTGCACACTGGGCTGGTGTTTGGAGTCACAGGGACAGGCCCTCCTGGGTATTAGAGTCATGTTGCTCCCTGTACTACACACAGTATACAAAAGTAATCCTCTCAGGTGAGTGGTCCTCCGAGTTAACAAACAAGGGTATTTGAACAAGAGAACACTGGGCTTGTGTTTAGAGTTGGAGAGAGAAGAGCCCCCTGGTCTTGGTAGTCATGTCACTCCCTCTCCTTCATACATTACACTTCATGTGTGATTTCCAGCATATGAGTCTTTGGCAAAGAGCACACCGGACTGGTTGTTGGAGTGACAGTAACAGTGCCTCCTGAGAGTTGCTGTCATGTAGCTTCCTACACTACATACACCATACAAATTGTTTCCTTTGTTTAAAAGAGAGTTAAGACACAAGGGGGGTGATTCTAACTTCGGCGGGCGGCGGAGGCCGCCCGCCAAAGTTCCCCCACCAAAATACCGCTCCGCGGTCGAAAGACCGCTGAGGGTATTTTGGGATTTGCCCTGGGCTGGCGGGCGGCCGCCAAAAGGCCGCCCGCCAGCCCAGGGCAAATCAACCTTCCCAAGAGGACGCCGGCTCAGAATTGAGCCGGCGTAGTGGGAAGGTGCGACGGGTGCAGTGGCACCCGTCGCGTATTTCAGTGTCTGCATAGCAGACACTGAAATACTTTGTGGGGCCCTCTTACGGGGGCCCCCGCAGTGCCCATGCCATGGGCACTGCAGGGGCCCCCAGGGGCCCCGCGGCACCCCCTAATGCCATCCTGTTCCTGGCGGGAGACCCGCCAGGAACAGGATGGCGGTAGGGGGTGTCAGAATCCCCATGGCGGCGGAGCGTGCTCCGCCGCCATGGAGGATTCTGCAGGGCAGCGGGAAACCGGCGGGAGACCGCCGGTTTCCCGCATCTGACCGCGGCCGAACCGCCGCGGTCAGAATGTCCTGCGGGGCACCGCCAGTCTGTCGGCGGTGCTCCCGCCGACCCTGGCCCCGGCGGTCAGGGTTCTTTGTAGAAGAGAACATTGAGATGGTAGTTGGAGTTACTGAAACAAGGCCTGCTGGGAATTGCAGGCAGGTAACTCTAACTACTCCTCAATACTTGACAAATGTCATCCCCCTAGGTGAGTACCCTTAATTTGGGAACTGACAAACAGTGGTCTTTGGATAAGAGAGTACTGGCCTGGTGTGTGGCGTTTCTGAAACAGGGCCTCCTAGGAGTTGCAGTCATGTAACTCCCTGTACTACACACACTATATAAATGTTATCCTCCCAGGTGAGTCCACTCCAATTTAGAATTCACAAACAATGTTATTTAGACAAGAGAACACTGGGCTGATGGTTGGCTTAACAGACAGAGGACCCCACTGGCCTTAGTAGTCATGACATTCCCTCTACTTCCCACAATTGACAAATGGTGTTCTCCCAGCTGAGTAAACTTAAATTGTGATTTGGCAGACATTGGTCTTTAGACAAGTGAACACTGTTCTGGTGTTTAGAGTTGTGAAGCAGTGCCTTCTGGGAGTTGCAGCCATGCCAGTCCCTGTACTACACACACTCTGCAAATATTATCCTCACAGGTGAGAACACTTCAATTGGGAGTAAACAAACAAGGGTATTTGATAAAGGACACACTGGGCTGGTGGTTTGGGTAACAGTAACAGTGACTCCTGGGAGTTGTAGTCATATGACTCCCTGTACTCCACACTTTATATAAATGTTGCCCACACCCCCAAGTGGAGAACACTTCAATTGTGAGTTGCCAAACAGGGGACTTTAGACAGGCGAACACTGGGCTGGTGAGTGGAGTAACAGTATAAGT